>NC_067130.1:27350822-27654155 GCF_021347895.1 Acanthochromis polyacanthus | reverse complement strand
AATGCTTCGACTGATTCTGTTGTTCAAGCCGAGCTGTAGTGATCCAAAATGTCTGTGACTGCTGAGAAAAATGCTCACTTTAGAACAACTTCTTGTGTGATTTAACCCTCCTGTTACGTTGCGGGTCAAAAATTATCCATTTTAAAGTAAAAAAATCCCCCGAAAAGTGGATGGTGTTTACTTTGACATGCCACTGGAGACTCACAAACATTCACAATTTAATATGAAATACAGCCTAGACACTGTTGATGTGATAAATCACTATTCTAGCTGGAAACGTCTGATTTTTAATGGAATATCTACATAAGTTTACTTTCAATACAAATTCTTGTGACTCATTTGTCTTGATTTCAGGTCAACGCTCTACTTTGAACCTGAAAAGAATTATTTTATATGTAGGTCTTTCAAATGTACATTAAAAAAAGTTTTATCATGCTTTTATTATGAAAAGTATCTCAGGTATCCCCATTGAACCCTGATCTGTGAGAGATAAAGAACACCACTGCACTAATTACTGATTGAAATGGTTTGTAATGGAGTTAGTAATGAAGATGTAAACACTGTTTATTGAGGATTTTTTTGGTTTCTGACACTTTTGGATAAATAAACAGCATTGCTGTTCCTGAGAAACGATCTTAACAGGAGGGTTAAAGATCCATTCTTTCCCTTTCTACGTCATATTTTTAAATACCAGTCTCTTCTGTAATTCCATCCTCATGGTCCAAGCATCACAGCTCTCAGTCCTCTGTCATCGCCTCCATCCACCCTGCATCCTCGGTGTTTATGCGTTTGCAGAAGAAGAAAGCCAGCATCAGCTGAAAGATGCTAAGCAGCCATGTGTTCCTTATCAGCTCTGGAAAGGCCAAGCAGAGGCTGCTGTGCAAATTTGGCAGATCCAAAGTGTCAATCCGCCTCCTTTATGTGACATTTCCCAAAACGTCTTTCATCAGATCCGCTTAATCCTCCGTCCAGTCGAGCCAAATATTCGTCTCATGAGCGTATTTTTACAGGCGTCCATTAAAAGTGAGCAAATGCAGCTCTGTGGCAGCTTTAACGGTTAATGTCTAAAATGTGCACTGACTAATCATCTTTATTGCTTTTTTGTTTTTGTTTTTTTGCAGAGTGACCGTCTCCTGATCAAAGGAGCCAAGATCGTGAACGATGACCAGTCGTTCTGCGCTGACATCTACATGGAGGACGGAGTCATCAAGTGAGTTTAGTGGGTTTTCCTGAAGGCTGCTCATTAAAAACTCGCTTTTGTTCTGTTGACAAGCCGACAGAGGAGCATCTGTGTGACCTCTGTGCAACATAAACACAGGAAAAATGTAAAAATAAACAGCGGAAATGCAGACATTTCTAGATAGTGACGGTATATGCAAACAGAAAAACACTATGTCAAGCAGCATGTTTAATGTTCTGCTTCAGAGCCATGTTATACACAATCTGCTGAAACAGAAAATGATTTTGGTTCACAGCAGAAGAGACAACAAACTAATGGAGCCGGACACTCACCTTTTAGGTCCATTTTGCTTTTCGTTAGCTCTTGTGTGAGTAGATTTTGCTCAGTTACTTTGGAAATGTGGATTTCCATTTTTTCCTGAGCACTTAAAGGACTTTCTGTTTTCTCTCTATCTACTAGATAGACCTTAAGGTGTGTCATTTTTTTGGTCCAACTGCAAAAATCAACACCCAATCTCAACAAAATATGCACTTCCACCACAGAAGAAAAAACATACAGTGGGTACGGAAAGTATTCAGACCCCCTGAAATGTTTCACTCTCTGTGTCATTGCAGCCATTTGCCAAAATCAAAAAAGTTCATTTTATTTCTCATTAATGTACACTCAGCACCCCATCTTGACAGAAAAAAAACAGAAATGTAGAATTTTTTGCAAATTTATTAAAAAGAAAAGCTGAAATATCACATGGTCATAAGTATTCAGACCCTGTGCTCAGTATTGAGTAGAAGCACCCTTTTCAGCTAGTACAGCCATGAGTCTTCTTAGGAATGACACAACAAGTTTTTCACACCTGCATTTGGGGATCCTCTGCCATTCTTCCTTGCAGATCCTCTCCAGTTCTGTCAGGTTGGATGGTGAACGTTGGTGGACAGACATTTTGAGGTCTCTCCAGAGATGCTCAATTGGGTTTAGGTCAGGGCTCTGGCTGGGCCAGTCAAGAACCGTCACAGAGTTGTTCTGAAGCCACTCTTTTGTTATTTTAGCTGTGTGCTTAGGGTCATTGTCCTGTTGAAAGGTGAACCTTCAGCCCAGTCTGAGGTCCTGAGCACTCTGGAAGAGGTTTTCCTCCAGGATATCTCTGTACTTGGCCTCATTCATCCTTCCTTCAATTGCAACCAGTCGTCCTGTCCCTGCAGCTGAAAAACACCCCCATAACATGATGCTCCCACCACCATGTTTCACTGTAGGGATTGTATTGGGCAGGTGATGAGCAGTGCCTGGTTTTCTCCACACATACCGCTTAGAATTAACATCAAAAAGTTCAATCTTGGTCTCATCAGACCAGAGAATCTTATTTCTCATAGTCTGGGAGTCCTTCATGTGTTTTTTGGCAAACTCTATGCGGGCTTTCATGTGTCTTGCACTGAGGAGAGGCTTCCGTCGGGCCACTCTGCCATAAAGCCCCGACTGGTGGAGGGCTGCAGTGATAGTTGACTTCGTGGAACTTTCTCCTATCTCCCGACTGCATCTCTGGAGCTCAGCCACAGTGATCTTTGGGTTCTTCTTTACCTCTCTCACCAAGGCTCTTCTCCCACCATTGCTCAGTTTGGTTGGACGGCCAGGTCTAGGAAGAGTTGTGGTCATCCCAAACTTCTTCCATTTGAGGATTATGGAGGCCACTGTGCTCTGAGGAACCTTGAGTGCTGCAGAAATTCTTTTGTAACCTTGGTCAGATCTGTGCTTTGCCACAATTCTGTCTCTGAGCTCCTTGGGCAGTTCCTTCAACCTCATGATTCTCATTTGCTCTGACATGCACTGTGAGCTGTAAGGTCTTATATAGACAGGTGTGTGCCTTTCCTCATCAAGTCCAATCAGTTTAATTAAACACAGCTGGACTCCAGTAAAGAAGCAGAACCATCTCGAGGAGGATCAGAAGAAATGCACAGCATGTGAGTTAAATATGAATGTCGCTGCAAAGGGTCTGAATACTTATGACCATGTGATATTTCAGTTTTTCTTTTTTTAATACATTTGCAAAAATTCTACATTTCTGTTTTTTTCTGTCAAGATAGGGTGCTGAGTGTACATTAAAGCTGCTGTCCGGAGTTTCCGTTTGTTTTCAATTTATGTATCATTTTTAACAAAGCTTAAATGTGTTAGTCTAGCTCGATACTATAATATAAAGTTAGTATAACGCGATATGAAAATGTATTCATGAGCTCCGCCTTCCTGTCATAGACCCCCATGTTATTCCAAAAAGCGCCGGTCGCTGCCGACCAATCAAGTTCGAGCCTCCGCTTTGTCATGCTGTCAATCAACGGTTACACGCACAGCAAGCAAGCCCATGCAGAGGTGGGCGAGCTACGCACTACGCAACCGCGCGCACATTTGTTTTGCTTGTGGAGGAGAGAGCATCAGGGATCAGCAACTTCCAGAAAAGTTACCAATCCCACGGCTTGTCAGGCCAAGAGACTGCAGGACGTTTTTTGGCTCGGGGTGCTCGCGTCGCTCCCCGACCACGGCCTCCATAGCCCGCCTGACGGCTTCGTTTAGATGCCCGACCTCTGGAGGAAGATGTTGGGGCGTCTGGGACATACTCTTCGTCAGAGGAGTCATGCAATTCTGAACTCTAGATAGAAATAAATAAACAATGTAACACATATACACGCGTAAATGCACTAAGTTTGATAAACAACGTCATCGAGAGGGATACACGAGTGTAATCACATATTGAAACTTTACTAGTTTGTCCTAGCAGATTCATGTTATTTTGGTATTAGGACAAGTTAGACTCAATACAGCATTCTAACGTAATTCTTTTATTATTTACTAAATGTACTAAATGTAGAAGAGGGGAAAACAGCAAAACAGGCGAGATGCTGCAGCACTCCGGGCACTTCTCTCATGTACTCCGCGCGTGCACAAATAAAGGGGCGAAATCAGAGGGAGGGAGGGTGGGACCAGCAGTGTTTTGGGAGACGCTGCGATTCAAACTCTGGACAGCAGCTTTAATGAGAAATAAAATGAACTTTTTTGATTTTGGCAAATGGCTGCAATGACACAGAGAGTGAAATATTTCAAGGGGTCTGAATACTTTCCGTACCCACTGTACAACCCTACATTATCCTCACAATACTAAGCCGACATGTCATTCAATTTAATGTTGGTCATGCATTTTTACATTTATTTATGACATTTTTATTTTCAGAAACTCCTCCTCTGCTTCACATTTTTAACTGTTTTATAAATTCACTAACTTTAAATATAGAAAACCTGAGCGTTCCTCTTGTGTCACATTAATTGTCACTGTACTTAAAGCTGGAATAGGCAGTATTTTTTGGCATCATGGGCCTGAAGCTCTAAACTAACCTGCCTGCATATTGTAATTCAAGTAGTAACAAAGCAAACCAGACTTTTGTACCTTTGATTGGCTCCAGTGTCAGGCTTTTGACAATTTAGTCCATGATTGGAATTTTTTGATTTAGCCAATCACAGGTCATTAGAGGAGTCTTATGCAGATATTTGGGGTTTGAATTCCATCTGATTACACAGATGATCGTTGACTTTTAGTTTTTTTTTAAGTTATTTACATGTGCTTGTCTGGTTCAAGAGACTTTGAAAAGACAGGAAAGTTTCAAATTTTGCCTATTTTTGTGTTGCATTTTACAGATTTCTACCTTCTGCATCTTTTAAAGTCACAACATTTGGATACTTTCATGTCAAGATTTATTTTGCAATGGAATAAATAATTGTATATTTTCATAGTCTAATTAAAGATGTAAAAATACCTCGATATGAAAAAAGGAGTAGTTTTTGATTGTGTGAAGGGAGCACAAATACAAATTTAATACGTTTTTTTTGTGTTTAGCTTAATATAAAATGCATCTGTATACCTCCCCATATTGTTTTAAAAAAAACACCAATAATTAAAATAGCTGTAAAACTGCTGAAAAAAATCTAATAAGTTTTTAATTACTAGCATTATTTTATTATTGGAGCAATATGACAAGAGAGCAAAGGAGAAAAAGTAATTAACACAGCTAACCATTGATGGACGAGTCAAACAGATGGGTGTTAAGACAGGACAGCAAAACTTTAAATGTTCAGTATTATTTAAAAAATAACATTTTATTGCTGCATTATAGTCACAGTGGCAGAAGTCAGTGGTTTGAGGTGAAGGAAAAAATTAAGGAAAAAGGTAGAAATCAGTAAAATATTTAGTTGTAGTTCGTATTACTGTAGTAAAATTAACATCGATGAAAGTGGGAGGTGTAATCTGTTGGTGTTTGTGTGCTTTTTTTCTGTTCTCAGACAAATTGGTGAAAACCTCATCGTTCCGGGTGGGGTGAAAACCATCGATGCTCACGGTCGCATGTTGATGCCGGGTGGCATCGACGTCCACACGCGTTTCCAGATGCCCGACCGAGGCATGACGGCCGCCGATGACTTCTACCAGGGAACCAAAGCTGCCCTGGCCGGAGGAACCACCATGATCAGTGAGTCATTCAGAGGAAGATGTGGTAACTGTGGCGTCAGATCATTCACTGACCGGCTTTAATTGAAAAATTCTTAATGAGAACAGGATAGCTGCCAGATCTGCTCATGGTAGAGCCAAAATATGAAAGAGTCCATCTGCTCGGAGCCACTAGGTGCTGAATACTGGAGTCAGGAAGTGGACTAAGTGACTCTGTGGAGTTTATTACAGCCTGTTTATATATTTTAGGCTTCTGGATTTCATAAATCTGAGTCCAGTTTTTAATCCTTTGTGCCGTCAGCATGTTCTTATTGGGCTTGTTTCCCCTTTTAGTCCATGAATATGGTCTAAAGTGGCTTAAATGTGACATGGTGGCTATAAAGAATGTTTAGTGTAGAAGATATGTTTTATTTGTTCTAAGCCAGATGGATAATATGCAAAACCTAATAAATAAAGAAAATCACATTTGTTGCAAAAATGCGCAAATACAGCAGCAAAATGCAAACACAGGAAAGTATAAATGCACAAAACACAAAACTAGAGCAATGAATTGCATGTTTATTGAAATATAAACAAACACAATAAACACAAAAGACTGCCTGAAATGCAGTGAAATAAGAAAAACTCCAGGTAGCAGTCAGCAAGCCTCAGATCAACTGGTGAAGTCAGTAGAATATCAAGAGATGTTATGTTGAAATAAATATTTTACAGGGAGCAGCAGTGGAGATTAAACTTTAATTTCTTGTAGGTGTAATGTGTGATTTAAAATAATGTTCCGTTTAATTGATTGGGTATTCATGCACAATGTGTTCAAGTAAAGTAGATTTGAAATAATTTATTTTATTTCTTTAGTGGGTGTGACTATTCAAACAGAGAGCCACATGAACTGTATGACTAAAAAATGCCTAAAAATGCTAAATATTTACATCAAGAATAAAACATCTTCACTGGAGATCTGTTAATGAGGCATTTGTAGCTATTTTTGATACTTTTAATTCATATTCTGTTTATGTTTTGCCATTTTCTTGACCTAATTTGTGCTAAAAGTGGGTTCTGATCATCAAAATTGAATTATCTTATTTTCCTATGTAATAACATATATGCTACTATTTGCCATTAAATCTGGGCCTAGCATTGGTTTTATGTCATTATTATGTTATTTTAAGCTGGTACAAGACGGTAAAGTGTTAAAAAGGTGTTGTAATGTAAAAAGAAAACAGAGCTAAATGAAAACCTCATGTCTAAATGTCACACCGGCCCTCCCTGTACTGACTCAGCAGCTTCACCGTTCTCTCCCTGGCAGCAAAACAACAAACTCTCCCTGCAAGCTGTTGTCGCCTCGGGCTGAACGCTGCCGGACCGACTGACTGCAGACCCACCCAGGGTCAGACAGTCTGTAATGTGAGCAGTGGAGACAGATTTTCTACAATTAATTAGATTACACACCAAGTTCCACGTGTATCAGCCTTAAAAAATGGATTGGAAGCCTCTCTGAGCGTGAAAACAGGGCACCTAAGTTCACATAGAGGCTGTTGTTTTGAGATTTTACCAAGTAAATAGCTGATTATTTTTCTGCAGAAACAGCTGACAGGTTAATTGAATGATGTAATTAAATTGTTGTTTGAAGTGTGTAATGTGAAGCTTTCCAGTCATGAGACGCAGACTTTGAAAACATCTTGAGCCCAAAACCTGAAACTCTGTTGTGGAAACTGCGAGCAGATGCTGGTTTGTGTTACACATAAGTCAACATCAGTAGATGGAGAACAGATAATATCCAATGTGAGGAGGCAGCAGAGTTTGTGTTACTGTTTCATCGTGTATTTGTGTGTTTTTGTGCATCCAGTCGACCACGTGATTCCTGAACCCGGCATCAGCCTCATCTCGGCCTTCGAGCAGTGGCGCGAATGGGCCGACAGCAAGTCCTGCTGCGACTACTCGCTGCACATCGACATCACCGAGTGGCACAAAGGAATCCAGGAGGAGATGGAGACGCTGGTGAAGGATCACGGTAAAGTGGCACTTGCTTACCTTTATTAGCTTTGTATGGGTTCATATACCTGAAGAATAATTTACAAACAGCACCGTATGACAAAACGTACCTAACAAATATACATTTCTTTTTAAAAAGGATCAAATATTCCAAGTTTCTAAAAGCAGCTTTGGTCATTTTGTTCTGGCAGTTACAGGTTTTTGAAAAAAAAATCAACATCAGTCCGTCACAGTTTTATTTAACAACAGTTTTATTGGACTAAAATATCCCCAAAACATGTTTAAATTCAAGTTTAAATATAAGAAGGATGACATATTTAATGTAAAGTTGCTCTCAGTTCCCTCACTCTAATATCTTTTATGAGAAATAAAGCCAAGTTGGGTAACACAAAATTTTCTGTTTGTCACTTCCTGATTCTCTCCGTCCACTATTCATGTCAAAAAGGGCAAAACATGCCTGAAAACACACATTTCTTTTAAAAAAAGGATCAACTATTCACAGTTTATGTGGACAGCTTTGTTCACTTTGGTCTTACAGTGCCAGATTTTAATGAAAGATTAACAGAAATGTATGTCAGTCCTTCACTTCTAAAAACAGTTTTATTGAACTAAAATATCCCAAAACATGTTTAAATTCAAGGATCAAGATAAAGTCACACTTGACTCCCTCAAATGAATGTGTGTAAATAGAAAAAAAGCTCTGTCATACAACGTATTCTTTGCTCAATCTCACTTCCTAATTCTCCTGAGTCCACTATCACTGTCAAAAAAAGCAAAACATGCTTGAGAACATGTATTTTTAACATAAAGAATGAAATATTCAAAGCTTCTACAGGCAGTTTTGTTGTTTTTGGTCTTGCAGTGATAGATTTAAAAAAAAAAGATTAATAGAAATGAATGTCAGTCCTTTACATTTACAACTAACAACAGTTTTATTGGACTAAAGCATTCCAAAACCATGTTTAATTTCAAGGATCAAGAAAAAGTTGCATTTGATTCCCTCAAATTAAGACATTTAACCAGAATAAAACTCAGTCATAGAACATATTCTTTCTCCATCTGACTTCCTGATTCTCTCTGTCCACTATCCCTGTCAAAAAAGGAAAAACATGCCTGAAAACAAGTAGTATTTTTTACATAAAGGGTCAAATATGCAAAGCATCTGAAAGCAGCTTTGTTCATTTTGGTCTGGCAGTGACAGATTTTTGAAAAGAATTACTATAAAATATGCATATTCAACACACAGAACTGTTCTTTTATACTTTTTTTAATGTATTTGTATTTCTTGGTGTAGTTATTTTAAGGCATGGTTTAATCTTTGCACCTCTTTGTATTATAGGAGAGTATATAGTCTTATTTATACTAATGTAATTTGTCTAAATGTCCACTGATGTGTTGAGTTTGAATGGCAATAAGGTTTTAGATCGAAACATGCCCAAAACATATTAGAATTAAAGTTTAATTTTACCTTTTTGCATGAAACGGGTAGAGGAATAAAGAAAGGAAACGGTAAAACCCACCAGCGGCCTCTAGAGGCTGAAATGTTCACTACACCCCTTAAACAAGAAGTCAGACTCCTCAATACAGCCTTATTTTAAGGAACCTTAATTCACAAACTTGCATATTTGTTCAGAAAGACAGGAAGCTTCTCTGTTGTTGTCCTAATTCAAACTGTGGTGAAGTAGAAGTGGTTCTCAAGTTTTTAAATAACCGCACCTCCTTCAGCTTCTGGAAAACATTATATTTTACAGTTTCTCTTGGCACGTTTTCACAGAACTTAACAATCAAGTTGATCCATGGCTTCAGTTTTTTTTTTTTTCCCTGCTTTGAACCTCCCTATTTATTGCAATTTTGACATTTCCATCTTGTGCTCCTCAGGTGTCAACTCTTTCCTGGTCTACCTGGCTTATAAGGACATTTTCCAGCTTACTGACTCTCAGGTGAGAGTCTTCCTCTTCTTCTTCTTGTTTTCTTCTTCTTCTCCTTCTTTTTTGTCTTCTTCGTCTCCTACTTCTCCTCCTCCTTCATTTTTTTCTACTTCTTCTCATTCTTCTTCTTCATCATCATCTTCTTCTCCTGCTCCTCCTTCCTCTTCCTCTTCTACTTCTTTTCCTTCTACTTCTCCTCCTCCTCCTCCTTCATCCTTTTCTACTGCTTCTCATTCTTCTTTTTCTTCATCATCATCTTCTTCTCCTGCTCCTCCTTCCTCTTTCTCTTCTACTTCTCTTCCTTCTACTTCTCCTCCTCTCTCTTCTACTACTTCTTCTTTTACTTCTTCTTCGTCTACTTCTTTTTTTATTCGTCTTCTCCTACTCCTTGTTGTTAAAATCTGTGCATTTATGTGAAGGCTTTAGACTAGCAAGTAGTGCATTTCCTCACCACATTGCAGAAGATAAAGTCTGCATATCATCAAATAAAAACACATTTAGGTGAAAACTGCGTGAAGTTTAGCATATTTTGACTTTTGCAGTCTGTATTTTGCTGCAAACTGCTAAGTGATACTGTTGTGTTGCAGCTTCTCCTGCACTAAATCGGATTAAACTGGGAATTAATTCTTTAACACGACAATTGCTGCTGCACCAACAACCAATCTGCACCAAGTGCTTTTAGTTGAATCATCAGTAATACGCCAAATATGCCAGAAACACTACTATGGGACAACAAAACAAGTGCAAATTATGTATTTATCAGCTTTTTCTGGCAACACAGTGACATTAAAACAGTAAGTCTGACATTATAACATCCTAAAAATCATATCCGAGGCCTAATTTTGGCTCATGCAGTGTGAGTTACAGTGAGAATCTGTTTTTCTTGGCGAGGCTTCGACTCACACTGATTGCATGTTTGTTTCTTTTGGGCGACTGAGCGAGTAATGAAAGCCACATCTCCGTGCACCTTCTCTCTCTGACTCATGGTCGGAATGAACTAATCGCCCCTGAAAGCTCTTCTTGAAACGGATCTGTGATGATCTTTGCACCTGCGTGAGGAATCCTGGCAGCGCAGCACAGCCAGACTTTATCATCTCCTGTCAAACTCTGATGGCTCTTTATTGTTGCATGTTTGGCAGAGTGCAGATGATGACTCACTCAATACGTCGCCTTTCCTTCTGTCTGTAAACTCACCACGCTGCACAAACAATCAGACTGTGGGAGACTCCCACAGTGTGTGAAAATTAGCGTCCTTGTTGCTTCAGACCACACAAGTATTGAGATTATAAACTATTATTTGGCCTTCGGTGTGATTAGAGATTCCATTAAGCAGCTCTGGAAAAACAGCACACGTTTGCCACACCAAATTTGTTGAGTTATAATAGTTAATGAGCTAAATGAAAGATATTTTTTCAACAATTTTGCTAATTAATGGTCTTTAAAGTACTTTTTTCCAAGGAAAAAGCTGAGCTTTCTTTGACACCGGCTTCATATGTATAATTATTTGCCGCTTTTCTCTATTTTATGATTATACAATGAATATTTTTGTGCTTCTTGCACAAAGCACAGGTTTTAAGCTTCTCTACAGAAACAAAATTCAAAAAATAACAATGAAAAGTTTTGACTTAATGGTATATGTTCAGATATTTCACTCAAATCCACAAATTTGAACTTGCTTGTGGTTTAAGAGGAAAAAAACAGGCAAGAAGTTGCATTTGGATGCATCATGTGGGGATCATGAATGTCTGCAAAAGCTCACAGACGTATGAAATTAGTGTCTTTTTTTCACATTTTAGACCGAGGACAGCTTTCGCATTTAAGCAGATATTCATAGAAAGACAGATGAAAGAAACCAATGTTCCTTAAGAAATGCATCATACATGCTTTTACACAAAACAGCCAAACCCTGACACTGATGTCTGTCTGCAATCTTAGCTAAATTTAAGCTTTTCTTCGCCTTAAATAGTCAAGGATTCATTCAAACACCTAAATGCAGGCACAGGTTTTCATACACAACATGCCAGGAATGGAAGAAAAAGCGGCCTTCAGCTTGTTTTTTCACACCTAAGCTGAGTCATCAGACATAAACGCTAAATTTAAATCTGCATTAAAGAAAAAATCTTGACTGTCTGTGTCTTCAATTTTGCTGCAGGTATACGAGGTCTTCAGTGTGATCCGCGACCTCGGAGCCATCGCCCAGGTTCACGCCGAGAACGGGGACATCGTAGCCGAGGTACGACGCTTCAATCAGATGAGCAGATGTGATTTTCTGCCAGATTTTGCACTCCAAAAAGGCATTAAATGGAATTGAAAGCACTGAACTCTGAGTGTCTCAAGGTGTGACTCATCATCTCCTCCACCGTCATGATAAAATGTTTGGCTCCTAATGAAGAACAGATGAGGAGGAGCGTTCTCAGAGGACTCGGCCACGCTTAGTTCATGAGAAACATGCACGCACCTGCACATGATTTAATATTTTCCCACGGTGTTTGCGTGTTTCTAGGAGCAGCATAGGATCCTGGAGCAGGGAATCACCGGACCCGAAGGACATGTTCTGAGCCGTCCTGAGGAGGTGAGGCAGAAACTCAGCTCTGTGGATGCAAATCTAAATATTTGGTGAAATGTTGCTTAGATTTTGGGGCAGGTTTCGAGCTGTTTATGCAGAAGTTGCTGCTCTGTATCGAGATTACGTGATCTTTTCTGGCCTTCACAGCTGTCGTGGTCAAATTGCTCAACATTTAAATCTGCATACTTGCAACTAACATCCTCTTAACATTCACGTCTTCCATGACTTTTGCAAATATTCCTGCCCTTGACTCATTATAGATAAGAACACATCCTTCCGACATAAATCAGTGCTGTTACACAAGATGCAAATTACAGAATGAGGACAGCTGCTCTAAGAATGACTGTAAAATAGCTTTAAAAAGTTGTTTTTCTTCTTGAATTGTTCCTTCGTCTTCTTCTTGTAATTATTATCTAATTCCTAAGGGAAGGTAAAATAGCGATTTATCACAGCCCTAGGGGGAAGACAGAAAGAACGCAGCCATGGCAAAAGCTCTTCCTGCTCAAGTTAATCCAATCTTGATTGTAATCCGTGGTGTTATTTTTAATGATTTCTTTGAAAAGTTATGAACACCCTCAGGCAAAAGAGACAGAAAAAAGCACAAAATATGCCAAAAAGGCATTGCAATCCAAAAGGAATTATAAAACAGTTGGAGAATCCACACTGTTCTTTCTTCTTGGAACATTTTGTCATTTCAACAAGTCTCCTTGTAAGTGTTTTACCTTATTTTTTTTTGTTGCTATGATGGAGAAAAGTAAACAAATAAAACCAGTAACACACATAAAGGAATAGTTTATTGCTTTATAAAATAGACTTTTTATTGCCAAGAGTAAATGAGAGCATTGCCACAGCTGATTTCTGTCAGTTAAATATGAAGCTACGCATATTAGCAGGTAGCATTAGCATATCTAAAAGAGTAGAAACTGAGGAACTGAAACTTCTGAAACTGCTAAAGCTGCTAACTTAGCTTGATTAAAATATAATAAAATCATCCTGCCCACACTTTTTATACACTGGATTGTGTTTGGTTAAACTTGACAGAAAAACTAAGTGTAAAAATGGCACAGTGTAGTGTTTTGGTTTTTTTTGAGGTAGCTACTAGCCACAACTTTCAACTTTCTCCAGTCTTTGTGCCAAGGATACTGCTATACTTAACATACAGATGTGAAAGTGCTGTCAATCTTCTCATCTAATTCTAAAAAACAAAAATACATATTGACCAAAATGTCAAACTATTCAGTTTAAGAATAACTTTACTTTATTTCATTTCACTTAAGCCTCTTTTTTTTTATTTTTTTTATCCTGCCACATTTTTTGCTTTCAGTGGATTTATTTTTCATTGCAATATAAAGTCCTGCACATCTATGGAGACAGTAAAACCATAGTTGCGCCACAAGGCATAGATATTTAACTGTTTACATTTTTAAAAGCTCTAGAAAAATAAACAACTCTACACATCTATTCCAGATATTTATTTCACCACGCTGAATGCATCTTCCAACAACTTTCTCACAACTTGTTTGTCTGTATTCCACTTTTGAGCTATGACACGCTTATTGTATTGATGTTTTATTTCCTCTTCACCTCTCTAATTTGTTTTCATGCCTTACCCTCATTCTGCTTTGTGGAAACACTGCCTGCAGTTAACCTGAATACTCTTTGATTTACTGTCATGTGACTGTTGGTTTCAGCTAAGCCTGTCATGGATTCTTTTTTGAGGTTTGGCTTTTTACAGAATCTGATGCAAACAGTTTATTTTTGTTGAATTTTTAAATAAGATGTGTAGAATAAATTGATTTCAATGAAATCTCCCAATTTTAAGCTTAGGTTTGGTTCTTTTTAAAGACGTAACCATGTATTACATAGGATTTGTTCTAAACCTGTCAGAACGTTGAAAATTCTTCCCGTCTTTTAAATTTTCTTTGACAAATGGTGACAAATTCCTGCTGATTTTTTTAAAGGGATAAAATGACTTTTGAACCTGTCAGTTTGTTTTGGGGTTCAGAAGGTTAAATCTTGCTTTATGCAATTAGTGACTCTTTATCTTTATTTTAATCTTTTCTATAATTTCCAGCAAAGTCTGAGAGACCCTTAGCTTATAAGATAATGTGCTAAGAACACTGGAAATAATGCTGTTAAACAGAAGAATGATGGGAATGGAAATAAAGCAGGTCTTCTCAGTGAGGAGCGAAGAAGAAAAATGCTCAGACTGCTGTTTCGTCTGCACTTTTTTCCGTTCCATGTCTTAAAGAACCGTTGTTTGTTCTCCAGGTGGAGGCGGAGGCCGTAAACCGCTCAGTGACTGTAGCCAATCAGACCAACTGTCCTCTGTACGTCACCAAGGTGATGAGCAAGAGCGCTGCTGATGTCATCGCTCAGGCCAGGAAGAAAGGTGAGAAGCTGAAACAGAAAATCTCTCTCATGTGATCTACATCATCCATCATTTGAACCAGAGTCCAGTCTGCTAAAACCAAAATAAATATATATCCCATTTGTTAATGTCCACAATTAAGTACCACTGTTGTTGTAATAATGAAACTTCCATTAGGTGCAACTAAAACTCCAAAAACTTCCCACCTGATGTTTAAATGGTATCTCACTTTCAGGTACTGTGGTCTATGGAGAACCGATCACTGCCAGTCTGGGAACAGATGGTTCACACTATTGGAGCAAGAACTGGGCCAAAGCCGCCGCTTACGTCACCTCCCCTCCCCTCAGCCCCGACCCGACCACACCAGACTATCTCAACTCTCTGCTGTCCTGGTGAGATGACGATCCAGACGTTCACACTGAAGAATACGTCATGTTCTATCTATATTTTTTAACTCTTTAACTTCCTCCACAGTGGTGACCTGCAGGTGACAGGAAGTGCACACTGTCCCTTCAACACTGCACAGCGTGCTGTTGGCAAAGACGACTTCAGTTTGATCCCGGAAGGCGTCAACGGCACCGAGGAGAGGATGTCCATCATCTGGGACAAATGTGTGGTAGGTTTGTTTATTCTCCATCTACTTCAGACAAGAGACACATTTAAATAGTCTTATTTATGCAGTATTTTACTATCATCCAACCCAAAACTGACTGATGTGCACCAGTTATCCTGTTATATAATTTACACCTATTTGTCATCTGAAATGGAATATTACAGAACTATAACTGTAAGTCTTCATCTGAAAGGTGGCGTCTTCTCTTTCTTATTTTTTATGTCTACATTAAATGGGCCTCAACCAAGGTGGCTTTAACTTGTCCTGCAGCTTTGAGAAAACCCTTACAAATTATATATCTGTCATTATCTGTTGGCCTAAACTTCTAAAAAATGGAACAAGATTGTACCAAGGCTAAGGAAGGGAAGCACATGTATGTGGGCTTTTCAAAGTAAAAGCATCTAAGCACACTACACTATTAAAAAGTCTAAAATGTTACAAAAGGTTTAGTAGAGACTTTCTTCAGACATTTTTCAGATTTTATTTGTTGTTCTAAGATAGATATAGCTAATAAGCAAAACATAATAAATAAAGCAAATGTCATTTGTTGCAAAAATGCACAAATAGTAGGACTGAGTGAAGAGAGGACAGCAAATCCTGTACTTTTCTCACTCTCAGCTCTACGTTAATTTCAGGTGACGGGTAAAATGGACGAAAACCAGTTTGTGGCAGTGACCAGCACCAACGCCGCCAAGATCTTCAACTTGTACCCCAGAAAGGGTCGCATCGCCGTGGGGTCGGATGCCGATCTGGTGCTCTGGGACCCAGACCTGACGAAGATTATCTCGGCCAAGAGCCACAACTCGGTATGATCTTCTCATAAATACACAGCTAATGTACAAACAAATGTACAAACACCTAGATACAGTAACGGCTATGTAACGGCACTAAGGCCACTTGGTCACAAACAACAAAACACAGAATAGTATGGTCTGAAATAGGGTGTAAATACTGTATTTTACTAATTGTAACTAATTTCTCTTTATTCAATTTTATTTTAAGCTGATTGATACAAGGCACCACACAATAACTGGTACATGTGGTCAGTAGGGTATGAATGAATGAATAAATATATTTTATTTTAGTGTCATGCACCCATATAAGTGCCCAGCTCGTATGGGCTTATATGACACTAGTCATCAAACAGAGAAGATGGCATACGGTTAAATGAATCAATATAAACATCAGATTGTATACATAGTTTTCAGTCTCAAAGTCCATGCCTTCTCTATATAGCTTGCAACGGAAAATATTTCGTTTTCAAATAACCATTTTAACATTTCTCCCTCGGACATCCAAAACAGATCAGGATTAACATTCTGGATTTTTGCAAACAAAACAGTTCTCAAATTCATATACAAAGGACAATAAAACATAAAATGAAATTCATCTTCAACCAAAGACATATCACACACAATACATAGTCTTTTATCCTCGGGGATCCCTTTGTAACGACCTCCCTCAATCTGTAGAGGCAGCACTCCAGCTCTGAGTTGAGCACACAGAGACCTCTGTCCTCTTTTTAAGTAACAATTTACATAAGGCTCTACAGAAAAACAGTCCTTCAACTGAATGTACGTTCGTAATTTTGGTTTACGAAACAAATCAAAGTGCCACTTTTCTTTATAGATCTCAAACAATATCTTTCTCTGGTCTCGTAATTTACACTGCAAATTATTTTGAAACAAGGACTGCAAATTCATACTAACAAGGATTTCAAGGACACCCTTAGTCCAGGGATATTTATGAATTCTATCCCAATTGAATACCCTCTTGGTGAGCCTGTCCTCAGGTAAGCATACAAGGCAGTTCCAAAGTCTTAAGACTTCAATCCTCTGCTTCACCACACAAGGCTCCCAGCCCATGTCTCCCTCTATGGCTGCCCGAGGGGTAAATTTGTGAACTCCCAGAAAGTATCTTATAGCCCTTTGCTGAACAGTGTTATACTTGGTGTCCTCCCCCTATCCCCATACTCCTGCTGCATAAAACAGTATAGGAGTCCATGGAGTCAAACAGCTGAGTGAATGTAATAGAAGTCAGATCCGGGCAAGCTTTCAACTTATTAATTACAGCACCTAGGGCCCTCCCAGCAGAATCTGCTAGAGCTCTTTTGCCCATACAGTAACTCATATTTTCATGAAACACAAAACCCAGATACTTATACGTTACGGAATACAGCAACAGTGTTTGCCCAAAATGAAATTTATAGTCACTTTGAGGCACCAAAGGTTTTCTGAAATGAACTATTTGAGTTTTTTCTTGGTTAATAGCAAGTAAGTCTCCATTTTATACACCAGTCATTCATAATATTCAACATATTTTGTGACTTATTTTCTTCCTCTGCAATCAAAAGAATATCATCAGCATATGATAAAATACTGAGATTAAACGCCTCAATGTCTATTCCACAGTTAGCCCTCTTAATTTCCTGAGCCAAATCATTAACATAAAGAGCAAACAAAGTAGGAGAGAGGACATCTCCTTGTTTTACCCCAAATGGAGTAGGGAACCAGTCCGTTCTCAGATTGTTCACCTGCACACATGCTTCTGGTGCTTTATATAAGGCTTTGATTGAATTATAGAAAATACCATTAAATCCATTCTGGTCATCTACCAAAATATTATTTACGTAAATAAATTCACAGAGACGATTATTCAGAATAGAAGAAAATATTTTGTAAACCGTACTCAATAAACTTATGCCTCTATAATTCAAAGGAACTCTTGGGTCTGCTTGCGTTGACTTAGGAACAGGCTTGATGACCGATTTATACCAGACCGATGGAATGATGCCGCTGCTGAAACAATTCTTGAACAAGCTATGCAAAGTACTCAACAACTTAGAGCTTTTAAGGACCTCATTGGACAATCCATCAACTCCCACTGCTTTATATGACTTAGACTTATCAGTCATCATTTGCACCTCTTCCACAGTAATGTCTCTATTTAACAGATCATTAGTGCAGAACAATGATGGATAAATACTATTTTCAAGGGGGATTTTGATGCTACAAATATCGCTCACAAACTGGTCATCAAACTGGTTTGGACAGTTGCAGGCAAATAAGTCTCTATAATCTGAGGGTATGGCTGAGCTCAGGGTATGGCTGTATTTTTCACTGTTTTCCACTGAAGAAACCTATTAAGACAGGTACTAATAGCAGTAGTAAACTAGTAGATTTAGTTCAAATATCATCCTTTCCTGAGTTAATGCTAATGCTAATGCATTAAAGTTCAGTTCTGACATGATTTTCGGCACCTAACTCATCCCACAGCTTTAAGAAAACCCATACAGATCATAAATCAAGACATACAACTTGATCAGGAATGGTGTGCTTTTTCTTTTGTTAGCGATTCATCGTACGATTTTTACAAATTTCATTAAAAACTGCGTTAAAAATCCCCATCAAAATGAATGGGAACCGCCGGACAACTGCCAAAATCCAGCCATCGTTGGTGTAATTTACACTAGAAACTTCATTCAAAATTTAAACGTATCACAACACTTTCAGTAATGTCCTTCTAAATCCGTGTTTTGATTTCTTAGATGATTTCTTTGCATTTGCAGTTTCAGTTTTCAGAATTTTTGCAAAACTCTGAAGTTAGAGTAGACAATGTCACGTGTGACGTCACCCACTCTAAATTTTGACTAGATTTTTTTTTTTTAAAGTGTAGCTATACTCATCTCCTTCTCACAATTTCTACTCTACATGAACAATTTATACATAAGAATGTAGGTATTTTTGTCAGTGTGAGTCTCATTGCTGTTGGACTTGCAGTTCTTTCATAAATCCCCTCAGAGCTCAGAGTGCGCTGACCAAACCTCTCACTGACCTCCATTATATCTTATCTCTGGAATTTAATGTGAAATCAGAAATGGAAGGTCTCTCTAATCTGCCACTAAATGAGTATAATACACAACACAGGCATAAAAATACATAAGCTTGTTCAAAACAAGACTGTGCTTCACACAGTGAAAGGATTTTTTGGTATTACTTATAGTTTTTGAGTTGTGACTGTTTGTTTGTGGGGCTAATTCTTTGTCTGAACGTCTGCGCTGCTCTCTGAAAAAGGCAGGAATCACCATAGCAACTGGACTAATAAACATGAACTCTAAACATGGCTACCTCCATCAGCATCGTATAATGGTTTGGTGTGCATTGTCAGCAAAAGCTGCAGTCAAACTCAAAATTTCTTCAGTAATTTTTTTTTTTTTTTTTTTTTTGTCTGTTACTTTCACAGTTGTGTCATGCTGGCTTAAATTACCATACAGTCTGTTGGGTCCTTGGTGAAAAATGAGCAGCAGACATCTTGTTAACGCCTGAACGGATAATTTGGCATTTTGGGAAATACACTCAGAAGAGCCAAACATTCTTCTCCAAACAGTAAAATGTGTTCTGTGCTGCTCATTTTATAACTTTACACTTCCCACCTAAGAAGTATCTCATGATGTCCGATCTAATCTATTAAAGCAAGTTTCGCAGCTTGTTGCAGATGTAATTTTTCTATGTCCTGTTTATAATTGGTAGGGTGACCCTCATAACCTTTCAAGAACTGAAAGTGTCCTTGTTTTGTACCTTTTTAAAACAAAGTATGAAGAATAGTTCAGTGTATTCGGCTGATGACAGACAGAGAAACTTGTCCGTTGGTCCACTTTTCTGTTGTATTGGATGGTTGTGGCCGTCTGACTGCTGAACAGGGTGGAGGCCTCACACGGTGTCAAGGGAGTGATGTCATCCTCAAAATCTGCCAGAGAACTGGAACACATCGGTTCTGATTGCTCGCAGGCCGATCGCAGTGTGTCTGCATCTGTTTGTCAAAGAGACCGTCGCTGTTCTTGGAATCCGTCCGCTCGATCCCGTCATGTTCTTTGGTTTCCTTTTTTATTCCGCTTGGTCAGAAAAATGACGGACCAACATTCATGGGAGAAATTGCGCATGTGGAGTGTGTGTCATACAACTGGTGATCTCATTTCAGGCTCCTGCCAGATTGCCATGACCTCAGCCTCAGCTCCGGTAGCTTTTAGGAGAAAGCAGTCATAAGGCTTCCAAATTGGTCACACAGCAACCTCCAAACCCTCCCTGTCCACATACAAACAAACCAGCTACTTCTTGTTTTGGCTCTGATGCCTGATGCCATCATTTGCCCCCATTGAAACGATTAGCTTTGCTTTCTTTATCAGCATTAGGCCGAAGGGAACACTTTGAAAACTGTGCGAGTTAAATCAGCTAAGCTTCTTTCAACAAGTGCACTCTAATCCACACATTCTGGCAATTTTACATGGCGGCATCACGTGTGACTCCATCTCTGGAAGCATTTTTTTCTGAGATTGTTCATAAATCTGACCTGAAGGGGGGCATACAACATGTGCTGCAGGAGGTTACATCATCCTAATGATAGGGGAAAATCCGCTGGAGAAGATGAATCACCGTATCTCTGCTTTGAAGGTAGTTCTGTTGTGATTTAACGCGCTGGCACCGACGTTAGGAGGTACAAGCAGACGGAATAAAACATCTTAAGAACACAGCTGTCGGCTGTCAAATGAGAACTTCAAATCAAAAAGCAGAAAGTAAAAATCAGCAGACAGATGTATTTTTAAAAATGACACTTCTGCAGCACTATGCCATGAAATATTAAAATAGAAGTTTACACGTTTTCCTTTTTTAGGATAAGCAAGTCTTTGAAAATCATGAAGATTTGATGCAAATAAGATGCATCATTAATTCTATACATTCAGTTATGACTATAGGTTTACAAAATGCTTTTAATTTTGTAAACCAACCCATGGTGACTTATTTTAATCACTTTTTTATTATCATCAGTAGACCCCTTGTATGTGGGATCATGATGAAACACAAATATCCTCTTTGTTCCATTGTCTTCAATGTGTTTACTCTGGTATTCCTTCCAGACTGTGGAGTACAACATCTTTGAAGGCATAGAAGTTCGTGGTGGTCCTCTGGTGGTCATCAGTCAGGGGAAGATTGTCCTGGAGGAGGGAAACCTTCACGCCACTGAGGGTTCGGGACGCTATGTGGCCCGCAAACCTTTCCCTGACTACGTCTACAAGAGGATAAAGGCTCGCAGCAGGGTAATATAATCCTTTCTTTTGTGTTTTTAGCTGCTATTGGTATTGATTCTCTGTTAGGCAGCCACTTATCGGAGTACAAACATTGTTGTACACCCTGTCCATTTTCCAGGCTGTTAAAGGTCAGGTTTCAGTGCTGAAAGGCCACAAATCAGTTTGACTTACAAGTTGCTCCCCACATTCAGTTTTAATATTGATTGATGATTATTTTGCAGAAAACTTCAACGACAACCAGCCTCTTAGCCAAAAAGCGCCCACATCCTTCTTCAGTGATGCAATATTTCCTTGTTTTTCTTTCACTGTCTTCATGTCTTTTTTCCCACAATGCAGTTGGCTGAGCTGAGGGGTGTTCCCAGGGGACTGTACGACGGTCCAGTCTGTGAGGTTTCGGTCACCCCTAAAACCATGACTCCTGCCTCCTCGGCTAAAACTTCGCCTGCCAAGCAGCCCAACCAGCCGGTCCGCAACCTGCACCAGTCTGGATTCAGCCTATCTGGTCAGTCTTACAAACACCGGTCCATAATCAATGTTTTGTTGTTTCTACACTTTTTTTGTACTTGATGTTTTAGTTTTTCTCCAGATTCAAACAAACTCATTAAGTCTGCCAATACAAAAGCACTTAAGCACACTTGTTACTATTCTTTTAGATTCTTCAGCCACTATTTTTGGCATGTAACTCTTCCCACATCCCTGAAAACCCTTTACAAATTACAGTATATATGAAATGTGCAGCTTGATTGAGAATGGTGTGCTGTGACATTTGATAGCGATTCATCGTGCAGTTTTTGCAAAATTCGTGAAAAATAGCATTAAATATCCCCATTAAAATGAATGGTAAGTCGATTAGGCAACTGCCGTAACTCGGCCGTCTTTGGAACCACGTGGCTTTGGCATATTTTACACTAGAAGCTTCATTCAAAGCTTAAACCAGTCACATGACTGTAGATGTTATTCATTTAAATGTGTGTGTTTGATATCTTTTATGGTTTTTACGCCATCATAGTTTTATTTTTAGGAAGTCAACAGGATTCTGTGAAGCATGCTTCACTTTCACAGCAAAAGCTCAGAGAAATTAAAAGGAATTGATTATGGATTTGTGAAAAATATTGACTTTTCAAAATAAAATGTACTTAAATTGTAGCAGTGCATGTCAACAGGCAGAAGCTGCATTGCATCTTGTAACTAGAAAATATCTTAATTTCTGAGTCACTACTAGTGTGCAGCTTCTTAAAGAGCCATATTATTCTGTTTGAGTTGTCTCCTTTCTTTTAGGGTGTTGCAGCTTTTTGTGCACATTAAATGTCTCCAAATTTACAGAGTGAAAAAAACACAGCTTCTTGCTTTTTGAAATGCCTCATTTGTTGTCCAGATTTTGATGTCACCATGTAACATATTTGTATAATTCCTGCATAGTGGCTAGCTTGCTACGATTTTAAGAAAAGAAGGAGCAGCTTCCTCAGAGATACATCCCAGTATTTATAGATAAACATGCTCTTGTAGCATATAAAATGAAATAATAAGCCTGTGATTGTGTATCATATGGGCTCTTTAATGCCTGTAGACTAGAATTCATCATCTTTAAATTTCATACCAGATTGGCATTCATGAATTTTTTCTTTGTCAAATTTTGCACCAGATTCAGTCCACTTGAGCAGATTTCTACAAACAGCTGCCTTCTTTCATAACACAGTAGAATGAAAGTCATGCAGAGTTCACACAGAGTTCAGCTCAATAACCACAGACACATTAACCAGACATCCCAGTGAAAGGCGCATACTTTTATCTTTCCTCCGTACTCCTTACTGCTCCCGTGTTGTGCAGCCACCTTCATGCAAATATTAGGGACAGTTTGACCAGCTCAGTCACGGATTTAACAATGAAATGAGGTGCAGCATGAAAAGAATGCTTTTTCAAGAGGATTACATTGCCAGGGAAATTAGCTGAGTGAGCTGTACTGCTTGCAAGTTAATCTGTGTAGTGAACTTAGTTGTTATTTCGCCATTTGAACAGTGTAAACACAGCCAGTGGGGATTTGATAGGCTCCCTTATTTAAGGAAATGTAGGGAAACTTCTGCAATAACCCTTTGAATGTTTTCTGGCAATATACAGATACCCTAGAGTTTGAGAATTAAACTAGACATGCTTAAAACATTATGATTTTATTCCAAGACCACAGAATGGTTAGATCATGTCACACATTTAAAACAAACCGTGTTGACCAAAGTGCTGTACATGTTAACAGTCAGCCAGCAAGAAAAATAAGTGCAAAAAGCGATCGATTTGTAAAAGGGAATAAAATGGTATAAAATGTTAGGCAAAACTGAAGTTTTACATTAAAATATCAACATTTATGTTGCAATACATACGAAACACCAAAAATTAGGACATTTCAAGTTTCAGATTTAAGAAATATAAAATGCTAAAAAAAAAAATAAAGAACCATTAAACCGTTTATAGCATGTACATTTCGAGATTTTTCTTAAAAATTCGCAATGTAAGAAGAAATTTTTTTGCAAGAGGAAGGCTAATCTAAAGCTTTGGAGCTGCTAGAGCACAGTCTCGATAAGTACAGAAGTACTACTTTCCATATTTAACATAAAATTTCCAAGATTAAAATAAATATAAAATGCTCATTAAAAAAGGACCATTAGGCCACTGAAAACATGTACATTCTGGGGCTTTTCTTAAAAATGTCAGGCTAAGGCTAAATTAAAGTTTTGAAGCTGCAAGAGCAAAGTCTTGATTGATACAGGAGTGGGGCTTTCCATTTTTAAGATAAAATTTGGGATTTGGGAGTCACTGAAAGCATTCATATCTTGAAATCTTTCTTAAAAATCTCAATGTCAGAAGAGCTTTTGTTGCAAAAGGAAGGCTAATTCAAAGTTTTGGAGCTGCTACAGCGAAGTCTCAATCAAGAAGCGAGTCATTCTTTCTATATTTAAGATAAAATTTTCAAATTTAAGATTAGATAAATTTAAAATGCTGAAAAATATGACGATTAAGCCAATTTAAAACATTCATATCTGGAGATTTTTCTTATAAAGGTCAAGGGAAGAAGAACTTTTTTTGCAAGAGGAAAACTAATTGAAGTCTAGATCAATACAGCAGTAGTACCTTCCTTCTTTTTTTTTGTGCTTCATTATCATGTTACACTTGAATTATTTGCAGCAACTTTATTCAGACCTCAATTTGCCAGAACTGAACTGCAGATATTCTCTTTGCCACTTTCTGATCCAACAAAGACCAATGACATTACCCTTTAAACTTGTAATGTCAGCTGTTCTCAGTGTTTAAAGACGACCTCGATGAGCCAACTTTATTTCCATTTGACCGCACAGGTGCTCAGATCGACGACAACGTTCCTCGCCGGAACACCCAGCGCATCGTGGCGCCTCCAGGCGGCCGGGCCAACATCACCAGCCTGGGTTAGAGCTCCGTTCTCGGCTGCTGAGGAGGAGATGGAGATCTGTGGACGGATGGACGGCCGACGGGAGCTGCAGGGATCAAGAAACCAAAACTGGGGAGACGAACCCAGTCACAGCACCTGAGCGGGTCGTCTGTCAGCCTCCATCTTTCACGTCCTCCTTCGCTGTTTTTCACCCACTTTCCCCTAAAACCTGATCCTAGAGGACACAGTTAGAAACAACAACAACAAAAAGGTCTGCCTCATATGATGACAAAAAAAGCAAAAACAAAAAAAAAAGTAACACTCCTTATTTGAGCACTTTTGACGGCATTATTTTGTTTTTTTATACTGTACTTTCTCCCTGCCATGTATCCTTTGGATGTTTTGCTTTGCTGTTGTTTTCACTGAGGGGTCAAGTGAATCAATACAGTTAAGAAAAGAAGATCAAGTTCATGCAGGATGTCTGTTGTATTCTCCATTCTTTCTTTTTACATTTCGGGAGCAGTTGATATGGAGTATGGGTACCAAACTAGTATGATTCTCCTGTTTTGTTCATTCTGTCAAATAAGCCAAACGATTTAATACTTCCTTCAAGCTGATCTTTGATTTGTGTTATGTTGCTTTCCTCTCTGGTGGATCTGTCACTCACCGCATCCATCGATATTTAATCGATTATTCGCCACAAGGACGGCCTTAAGGTTGGAGAAATTGAACACAGTTGCAGCTTCGTGAAGGCACATTCATTGTGAGTCGGCTGGAGAGTCAAGAAGGAGCTTTGGCAGGTAGAAAATAGAGCTTTAGATCGCCGTTAAGTGGTAGAATAAGAGGAAGAGAGGAAAAAGAAAGTTGTAGTGTCACTTCAGCCTTTCCTTGCCTTACTGTCTCTTAACGCCGTCCTCTTAGAGAAGCGTGGGGAAGGCGATTTCCACAACGCAGCTACACATTTTCCGCTTTCTTTGCATTCCTGTGAATCACAAAAAGGTCCAAATTTGTGATGCCGAGAGCATCCGTCCATCACCGACCAGTGCATTTACGTACAGAATGTCTTTCTCCTCCTTCTCCTAAATGTGACTGTTTTCTACTCATCACAATCCCTCTTTTCCTTTCTACTCTTTACGTGCCTGAACCCACAGAAGTTGTACTGATAGTTTGATTATGTTTTGTTGTTTTTTTGTTCGAGGTAAGTGAAGGATGTAAGATATAAAAAAAAGAAAAACACTAGAAAAAAGAAAAATGTAAAATAGCCAGGATTAACCGATTCAAAGGTGCCAGATTTTGCGCTTTCGTAGGGCCTATCCTGCCGATAGAGCCCCTCTGTAAAGACGAAAAATGCTCGATATCTTGAAATGTTCTAATGTTTTAGAGTTTCTAAACTTGTTGTCAAACTGCTTTTTAGTGTCATTCTGTAACTAGGTGCCTAAGGGCTGAGCACTATTGATTTTACGCTTGAAAGTAGACATGAGCTAATGTACTTCTGACTAGTGTGCAGTGTTGATGTGCGAGGGATGGGACACGCACAGCAGGCTCAATGCTTACGGTTGTGGACGCTCTTGTTTCTTTCTTTTCTTTTCTTTTTTTTTGTTGTTGCATAATCTGGTTTCCATTAAGCCAAGACGAGCCGATTACCTTCAAGGTGTTGGCCATCAGTTACCATCGTTCTTCCCCAGTACACTATGGACACAACCAGGGACCAGTTATATAAAAGTAGATTATCATTCAAATTCTTAGAGTAATAATCCATTAACGCCATTTTATCCCCCCAAAAAGTTGGCTTCAAAGTTAGTCTTTTTTATGCAGCTGGCCCCTCACTCAAATACATACCTACTTTTCCAGACCGCTTTGAAATCTAACATAAATTCTGCTCTTTTCATCGTCAACAAGGTGATAATTCAACTTTATGTTTAACACTGGGGTCGTAGCAGTTAGTCGTGCTCATGCACTAGACCGCATTACATTTAAAAGTGTTCCTAATATACTGATTGTGGATGAAATATTAAGAATGTATTTAATTATAATGCACACCCACCACCTATTATGACAAGAACAGCACTATTAATAGGCATTTTAGTATTCTAGATCAAAAAACTAGCCAAAAAAAAGCAAAAATTCAGCCAAAATGGCTGCCTAATTAGCAAGTCTTAGCTTGTTTTGGTAAAGAAAAAGCAGCATGCCATGAAGTCAGCCACAAATTAGAAAGTATGCAGACTACATAGAGTAAACAGTGCAAACTTTTTAGAGATAAGAGCAGGCAGAAATCTTAATTAATGCAATGCCTCCATGTATATTGCATAAATTGGGGTATATTACAGCTGATAAAAGCACATCAGGCTGCCGTGAATGTAAATATAAAGCGGAATTATCACCTTTATGACAACAAATTCTGAAAATGTGGAATTTATGGTGGCATTAGGTTTGATTAGAGACACACAAACTGCTTCCCAGCCTCATAGTTTCAGGCTTCTTCTCCCTCTGAGGGAACCAGAAGCCTGTAGAAGGCGAAGTCTGTCAGCGTTGCGAATGGTTAATGTATTTAAAGAATCCCAGATGCCGTGGAGAAGGGGGGAGGATGTAACAAATGCACATCTCTGATGCATTCGAAGATGACATGAGATATGAATGGGGGGGATCACTTTACAGATCACCCAACAAGGGTTTTTTTTCTGTCAGTCAGGAGTGGTGCTTCACCATTTGCCTGCACTGGAGTTCACTCACTGAAGTTTCCTGTTTATTTATTCCTTCATCTACTCAATCCTGTTGCTGCTTGTTTTTTTTTTTTTTTAAATTCATTTATTATTGCTGCTAAACTAAACCTGCACTCGGCGTAGAAGAAAGTGAAATCTACTAACACAGTTTGGCAGCAACAGTTTACTTCCCCTCCCTCCCCCTATACTTCCCTCCCGCCCCGGGGCCCTTTTGGTTGTTTCTGTCCGTTGCTGTGGCGACAGACCCCTCCACTCTCCCGAGGGTTCTGCTTTTTTTGTTTGTCATGGCAACGCTTGTCAGATCCGAGGTTGCCGTTAGCAACCCATCCCCGACCCGGTGCTATTAGCACAGCTTTTGTCTGCGCACACACTCACACAGCAGGTTTTTTTAATTATTCTATTACGGCACTGTAGCATTTCTGCATAATCCAGAATCCCATAGCTCCCGAAAACAATCTGTTGGGAGTTAAAAAAAAAAAAAAAAAAGTGCACTGCAGACTACAGCAGAAACAAATTCACTTGGGTGTTAAACGCCAGCTGTCAGACCTGGCAAACCCTCGCCGTGTCCCATGCCTCCTCAGTTCACACACAGACACTAAAAAACACACGCTTATACTCCTTTAACGCTCTGTCAGCTTGGATGCTTTTTCTATGCCATATTATGCTAATGATATATGAGTGATATGTATAACGTGCTGCAGACTGAGAGGAGCTTCCTGATGCTGTTGAAACACCTTCTCCCCCGCCCTCGTCCGTCGCCCCTCTGTAAGCCTCCCCCCTCACCCTCACCTCCCGCCTCACCCCTCTTCTTCTTTGTGAAAGTGAAACCGTGTGATGGTATTTTGTCTTTGGTGGCTGTGGGGTTTTTTTCTGGGATGCTGCTTGCTCACTACGGATCCCAACGGATGGTGATGTAAAATGAAAAAAGAGAAAAGAAAAAAAGAAACAAACAAGGACTTCAAAGAATTAAACACAAAAAAAGAGGAAATAAAAGGAGTCAAATCTCTGTTTCTTTTGTGTTCGACCTTCATATGTGATGATAAAGGCTTACTGCAAGCCATGAGATAAAAGGAAACACAACCCACAAAATGATTAAAACCTCAGTGTTAGCTCCAAGACATCCAGTTTGAATCACTTATTTGAGGAAATATAAAGAGTTTAGAGCTAATAAATGCTGCACATGTGCACAAATCTTCAACAGAGAACCTGTAACGGACCAAATAGTTAAAATTTGTTACCAAAACGTCATTTCTAGTTGCAGTATCGCACTGTTTACCACTAGTCATCCTTAGGAGGCCTTAAAACAGGCTTGATGTTGCTCCAACACCTCTTCTGAAAGATCACAAGGCAATAAAGACAGTAAGCAGTCGCTCCTGCTGCCTCCATTCTTTTAAAAACTCTGTTTCTTTTGTGTTCAACCTTCATGTTTGATGTTAAAGCTGCTGTCCGGAGTTTCCGTTTGTTTTCAATTTATGTATCATTTTTTAACAAAGCTTAAATGTGTTAGTCTAGTTCGATACTATAATATAAAGTTAGTATAACGCGATATGAAAATTTATTCCTGAGCTCCGCCTTCCTCTCATAGACCCCCATGTTATTCCAAAAAGCGCCGGTCGCTGCCGACCAATCAAGTTCGAGCTTCAGCTTTGTCATGCTGTCAATCAACGGTTACGCGCACAGCAAGCAAGCCCATGCAGAGGTGGGCGAGCTACGCACGACGCAACCGCGCGCACATTTGTTTTGCTTGTGGAGGAGAGAGCATCAGGGATCAGCAACTTCCAGAAAAGTTACCAATCCCACGGCTTGTCAGGCCAAGAGACTGCAGGACGTTTTTTGGCTCGGGGTGCTCGCGTCGCTCCCCGACCACGGCCTCCATAGCCCAGCTGACGGCTTCGTTTAGATGCCCGACCTCTGGAGGAAGATGTTGGGGCGTCTGGGACATACTCTTCGTCAGAGGAGTCATGCAATTCTGAACTCTAGATAGAAATAAATAAACAATCTAACACATATACACGCGTAAATGCACTAAGTTTGATAAACAACGTCATCGAGAGGGATACACGAGTGTAATCACATATTGAAACTTTACTCGTTAGTCCGAGCAGATTCATGTTATTTTGGTATTAGGACAAGTTAGACTCAATACAGCATTCTAACGTAATTCCTTTATTATTTACTAAATGTACTAAATGCAGAAGAGGGGAAAACAGCAAAACAGGCAAGATGCTGCAGCACTCCGGGCACTTCTCTCATGTACTCCGCGCGTGCACAAATAAAGGGGCGAAATCAGAGGGAGGGAGGGTGGGACCAGCAGCGTTTTGGGAGACGCTGCGATTCAAACTCCGGACAGCAGCTTTAAAGGCTTCCTGCAAGTCATGAGATAAAAGGAAACAAGACTCGCAAGATGATTAAAACCTCAGTCTTTGCTCCAATATATCTAGTGTTGAATCACTTATTTGAGGAAATATAGCGAGTTTAGAGCTTATAAATGCTTTAACAAAAGCTTGTAGCAGACCAGATAATATTTTGCACCAAAATATCATTTCCAGTTGCAGTATCTCACCATTTATCACTAGTCATCATTCTGAGGCTTTAAAACTGGCTCATTGTGCCGATTGACCACATTTAAAAACATAAATGACCATTAACACCTTCTCTGAAAGGTCACAAGGCAATAAAGACAGTAAGCAGCACTCCCACCATGTCCATTCTTTTCAGTGTAGACACAATGGCATAGCAATGGAGCGACTGTTTCAAGCAGTTTGTCGTGTAACCGTAGCAACCACAGGAACTGCTGATTCGTGTGGTGATTTTTACTGTATCTGAAGTCTCTGTATTATACCGATTCACCGGCAGAGAGCAAATATATTAATGCGGAAAGATAATCTGAGCAACATCGGCTTCTATCCGATCATGTGGTCTGGCAGAATAAGAAATGTGATCCTACAACAAGGTCAATCCATCTTAATTTCAGAAATTTTTAGAACAATTTCTGCTTCACCATCTGTGATTTACCTGATTTAATCTTTTAGAACATGAAATATGGATATTCATTGAGATATTTCTGAAATTTTGACTTAATACATGAAATATTTTGAGACAATTTTTAAAAAATGTAACCCACTTTAGGGCATGTTTTTTTTCACTTATTTGGGTGATATTTGGAGAACTTTTCTGAAACATTTGTTTTTGCAGCACAACTGAGCTAACAGGCAGTTATGAAAGTTTGATGAAAATAATTTCTTGTCATTTTTGTGACCAAGAATTTCATATTATAAACTATTCATTATCTTTTGAAGTTCAGAAGATATCACTAGTTGACTTCTGCATTAACATTTTTTGTTAATGTACTCAAACATGAGACTTTTCAGGATGGCTTCAATGTTTTGTTCATACTTGAACTCATTCAGATGCAGTTTATTTGATCTATTTGCCCAATATTGCAGATTTTGGATCAACGACATGATGAGAAATATCAGTGAAATTTTCTGGTTTTTGTCTTGAATAGTTTCTGAGATACTGTTGTTCAAACTGCCTCAAATTTCAATACACACAAAAAACACACTGAAAATTGGCTGTAATGTCAATTTTTAAGACATTTTCTCAGAAAGTTCTTGACATTTCACATCAATTTCACAGACACCATTTTAAATATCCCCAGTTTATGGTTAAAAAGTTTCAAGTAAGTTAGAGATGGTCAAGCAGAAGGAACCTGATGATTTGAGATGGTATAAAAAATATTGTTATTGTGCACTATAGTGTCCCATCCATCCATCCATCCATCCATCCATCCATCCATCCATCCATCCATCCATCCATCCATTCATCCATTCATCCATCACTGAGTTGACACAGTAATGCAGTCATCCATGCATGCTTACACTCACACCGCCTGACATTTCACAATCAATAATTCACCTACATTGCAGGTCTTTGGGCTGATGGAGGCAGAAAAACCCACACAGGCACAAGGAGAACGTTCAAACTCCACCAACCAACGAGTTCAAACCCACAACCTTCTTGCTGTGAGGCAACATTCTCACCACTTCCCTGCAGATGTTGCTGTGCTTTTGAAGCGTCTTCTCTTTAAAGCAATTCTTGATGAGTGAAGGATGAAAACCTGACACACCTGGCAAGTCGTTGTCTAACACATTTTGCTGTCAGACAGGGAGTTTAAGTCAAATCATCCTCCGACAGGCAACTGAAGATAAGGAGCAGAGCTGCGGTGTCACCAGATGATTGAATCTTTTGAAGATATTGAATCAGCACTGCTGCCTCACGGGGAGAAAGTCTCGTCTTTAACCCCATTTAAGACGTTTCTGTGCAGCCTGCGTGTTTGTGTTCCCTTCCACCGTTGAAAATATGCAGGTTGGGCGACCTGGAAAGGCTAAATTGCACTTTGGTGTGAATGTATTGAAGTCTGCTTGCTCAATAAAAGCCCAGCATAGGCCACTTTTCCTGCTCAGTGCATGCTCACACAGTTTTCCTGCATGGGATAAAATCAGCTTGAGACATGCTTTGTTAACCAATCCTGGAAGGAAAAGGAACATTTAATCCATTTAACCTCCATTTATGTTGCAGCAGAGTTAAAAAAAAAAAAATCACACAAATTCCTTTCTCAGCACACAGTCAACACAGTAAATCACCACGAGGAGCACTGTATTAAATATTCCTACACTAGGTGGCAGTGCTGTCATCTTCTTCACACTCTTCTCCTCCCTCACTCTGTCACAGTATGATGGGATTTCCTTTTTTTCCAGTAGGTGAGTGCAAAAGATTCTTCTGCTGCTCTTATTGTAAAACCTCTCATGTTGATGCACCAACTTCTTAATAATAAAATCACACCTTCCGATTGGCACAAAACCAGTGATCCAATCAAAATGTGGCAGCAGTCAACAATCAACCTGTTCTCAGGAGCATTAAAGTGAAAATCCGTCATTTCCTGTAACATAAAAGCCTTGCTTGACTTCAGAGGTACTTTCATGTGCTCTCTGCAGAGGCACATGAAAGTATGTGGGGAAAGATGCCAAAAATACACTCTAAACGAGCGAGCTGTTTGAGATTTAAATGAACGTGCTCCACAAGGATTTTTCCTCTCTAGGTTCAATCCTTGCCTACATTTAAAAGCAGAGTCAAACTCGAGCTCACCTGAATTTTCATGAACTTCATTCTCCAGTGGAACGATTTGATTATGATGTTGATTGTCTGTGTTTTCTGCCCACAGCTGTAAATATTCAGGTTTGAAAGTAAATAAGGTTTATTATCTGCAGCTCTTGTACACAGAAATGTTCTACAGAGTCCTCTAGTGGCCACTTAATGTAAAGTGTCTCTATTATCAAACAATTTATCCATCCAACTCCTGCTGGGCGACAGAACATGTACAGTATATCACAGGACCGACACATACAGAGACATCAAATTTTCTGCAGTTATGAATATATAGTGCCTAAAAAAGTATTCAAACCCTTTGAAAGCTTTGTCCTTTGATTGCTTCTAAAAATTGAATCATGGCCAATTTAATTTGGCTTTTTTTTTACAGGAATCTATGGGAAAAAAACTCTTTCATGTCAAAGTGAAAGCAGATTTCTACACGGTAATGTCAAGTAGTTAAATGTGTAAAACAAGTGGTTGGGTTAGTGTAGAATACAATTAAATAGAAATACTTAACTGATCCCCAAAGGGAAATTCAGAAAAGGTAGAGTGAACATCATCACAATAGACAAATATGAATATAATATATTGAAAAATATACTGAGGTTCAAAATGCACAATGAAGTGTAAAATATACTACAAACAATTATAAAAACAGTACTAAACTTTAAAATGCATCATAAAGTGTCAAATACTGATAACAAAAGTGCATAGTGAATAATATCTTTAAAGTGACTTCTCTAATTTTAACACAGAAGCAGCCAACTGGTCCTAGAAGTTACATAATTAGCAAAATAAAGATCAATTGAGTGGAGTGAATGTGTCTAATGTGATTGTAATATAAAAACACTTGTATCTGGAAGGTCCAGTCACTGGTGAATCAGTACTTCTGGATGTAACTACACCATGAAGACTAAAGAACACGTGTAAATCTGTCTTGAGCAGGTTGTCGTCAAAAGCAGCAAATAGAGACTAGTGAGGCAGGTCACCAAGACACCTATGACACTTCTGAAGGAGTTCCAAGCTAGTATTATGGTGGGGATGGTGTGTTTGTAATGATGGGTGGTAACATAGTATCTGATAGCCAAAAAGCTTAATTTTGGTCTCAACACGCCAAAGAACCTTCTTTAAGTTAGCCATAGAGTCTCCCAGATGGCTTCTGATGAACTCAGGCCTTCCACGACCTCCTGCCAATAAGTATTCACACATCGTGATGCTGCCACCACCATGCTTCAAAGTGAGGATGGTTTATCGAGAGCCAAGTCTGATCTGTCGCTTCAGACCAAGGAATCTTCTTCTAGGTGACTTCAGAATCTCTCACGTGGTTTCTGGTGAACTTGAGATTTAAAATGAGCTTTTTCAACCATGTCTTTCTTATTGACACTTTGCTGTGAAGTTTTGACTGATGAAGAACAGTTGTATCTAAAGTGTCTCTAATCTCCTTTGCTACAGCTTGTAACTCCTTGAGAGGAATCATAGGTGTCTTGGTGGCCTCCATCACTTGTCTCTTTCTTGTGCAGTCACTTAGCTTTTGAGGATGAGAGATTTATACATGTGCTTAAGTTCATAAGACACAAAACAAGCAAGATGCATTGTTACGGAGATAAAAATGTGTTTCCTGAATTCAACTTGCTACTGTCAGCTCAATTTTTCATTTTTATCATTTGTCATCCTTCTGAACAGAGACAACATCAGCTTAAGGCATAAGTTTGCTTCAGTCGAACTGGGTTTATGTGTTGTTTGACTGTATCTCAAGCGAAAGTGAGCATTAACACCTTGACATCATACATATTTCTTATATATTTGTACGACTTTAAGCTTCCTGAATTTGCTACACTTACTGTCTATAGACTTCCAACATTTGCTTTCTTAAAATCTTTTTATCTTTTTTGAAATATTCCCTATTTATGTGAAAACCTGCTCGGCAGCAAAACTGTTTCTTGGCTGTCAATGACATCCATGTTTGGTGAGTTTGGCAGGTTGGTCGACTGCTGCTTTTATGAATGCATATGGACTCTTTCTGCCCTTAAACGTTATTATGGTGCAGCATTTTTGAGCAACTTGTTGTGCCACTGTATCATCCGCAAAAACTGCTGCGAGGGAAAGGACTTTGCTGAGTTTGCTGCCTCTGAGGTATTATGCCTTTTGACCAGCAGGGAGCAAAGTGGACAGGAGTATAGAAAAGGCAAAAACTCGCCAGAATTTGAAAAATATACAGCCCTCTTTTTGCAGCTTTTCCCATTCCATCCTAAGTTCCTCCCACCAGATAAATACGAGCATGTGCTTCAAATACGGAAACATCATTTGTGGTTTCACCCAGGATTTAAAACCTATTTTCCCAAATCAAAGGCCTTTGTCTGACCCACTGCATCATCTCATCCCATTGCTACTGTGGACTTGCTGTTTTTTACTCTCTCATGTGCTGTTAGTTGTGTTTAATAAGTGGGATGTTACTGACTGGACAAGTGAAGTGACCTTTTCAAGCTCCTGAGTCCCATCAGTGTCTTGTCAATAAAACTTTTTTTGATTCTGATTGGTCCACATGTTCAAATTTTTCTATACCTTCATTGAGGAAGGTCACATGGTAAATGGTCTGTATTTATATAGCGCTTTACTATACCTGCAAGGTGCCCAAAGCGCTTTACATAATACGTCACATTCACCCATTCACACAGTGATGGCGGAAGCCACCTCGACATCAGCACGAGGGGCCGAGGATCGAACGGGCAACCCTTCGGTTACAAGACGACCACTCTACCCACTGAGCCATGCCGCCCCAGTTACTCCTCAACAGCATGCATGATCATAACTCTGAAAATGGCGCAAATGGAATTTCAGATTGGGAAACAGATGTCAGACGGTGCAGGTTGAGTGAGGTAGTTCCAGGTTGAGTGCAACAGTTCAAAGCTACGTTTGGTTGCTTCTGCCACTTGATGATGTGTGGACAGATGCAACAAGCTCAAAACGTTGATGGCTTCTTTCACTTGTCTCAACTTTGATCCATAACAGTCTCCATTAATGATTTCACCTTTGTGCAAGAACCCAAATTCCAGAAACCATAACAAATGTCCATTTTTGGGAGCTGTTCTGCCGTGAATAGGTTTCAAAGAGACATGGAATTAATTGTTAAAATGTATTTATACGCTATATGCTATTTTATGCAGAAATAGCTGAGACTGTGCATTTATTTTGATGTTGCAAAATAGAGGAAACAGGAAATGGCAAGCAGGAAACAGGAATGAGATTGGTAAGCTGTGAAGAAGGCATGATGGCACTTGTGTTTTCTGTCATCGGATCCAAGCCAATCCTGCCTGTGGATCCCTCAGGAAGCAATGGCTGTAAGAGTTTGATGTTGGTTAAACATCCAGTAATGGTTGTTTGTGGATTTTTCCTCAGATTATATAACACTAGTATTTTAATTTGTTACGGCCTGTAAAAAGAGCTTTTCTTTCATATGGTACACTTACCTACTTACCTACTTGTTTTCTTTGCCCTTTAACTTACCTGTTACATATTTAGCAGCTCACGATGCTACAAATGCTTGAGTTGTTTGTATTTACTTGTTGCTCACATAGCAATATACTGAGTGTATTTTTGTATTATCCTTTTTTAGTGTCACTCCCATTCAGTGTTGTCAAGTTGACTCACCTGCTGAATGTGAGGTCAATGAAGGACCAAGAGGCTCGTTTTCTTGGCTCTTGAGAAGTAGTTTGACTGGCTGTTTATCCATGTTAATGCTTTGGAAGTACAACACATAGAGAGAACAGTACATTAGACTTTTGGGATGTTTTTATGTTTTGGAAACTGGAGAACTGGTGTGTTTCCCTTGTTTGCTTTGATTCTTTGATTTGGGATCCAAGTGGTGAACTCATTTGGCTGAATCTGCCTGAAAATGAGCCAAAAGTGTCCTTCAGGTGTCCATTTTTTTTAACTTGTGATCTGGTGTCAACATTTGGGGCACCCATCTTTCAGACAGTTTGCCGATTCCCAAGACAAAAAAAAGCATAAACCGAGCCAACGATGATCTCTATTGGTTTTGTAGGTCTTGGACAGTCATACGTCTATCGTTCTTGACCATGAGGTGCATGGCTTCCATTTGATAGTTGCTAGGCATTGATTTTTTTGATCTTAGGTCATTTTTCTGCCCCGTTAGGAATCAGAAACCCACTTGTTTTTGGTTGAATAGCAAAGAAAATCCATGTATTGACCAGGCCCTCTGGGATTTCTTTGGGGGTGATTCTCTTTTTAAGCAGACACTTTTTTTTTTGCCCATTTTTTGAATTTTCCTCTCACCTGCAGAGTTTCAAAGTGCATCAAAAGCAAATAAATGACAACAAACATTTGAGTTTTTGTGATATAAGGCTTTATAGCATACAGTTATGACTGAAAATGGGAGCCTGACTATTGTTTCCGGGGGAAACCTACAACTTTTTGAAATATCTTCATAAGTAGTTGATTCAACTTCAGTACCTGAAGTTTGTTGAACTTGTTTTCTCAAGTTCACTTCATTTAAATGTACTGGTTCTACCTCGCTCTATCAACCTAAGAGCATTTAACTGACTTTTTTCAATGCAGAAGGGAAATTTATGTCTTTAAGCTGAATGAGTTTAAAATAATTCACAGTGTAGCTCCTGGAAATGAATCCTAACGTGACAGCATCACGTTTTCTTCCACAAGCTTTTATCACGGAGCCATCAGTTTGCTTCAGTAGGAAACAAGACCTGTAAAATCCATCTCTCAGCTCATTTACTGTGAAATATTGTTATTAAAGCGTAGAAGATGTTTTGATGAGGTCAATAGTAACTGAACGAACTGAATGAACCAGGAAAGAGCATTAATAAGGCAGACGGCAGCTGCCTGGTCTATTAAAACCAGTGTTCGGTGACACGAGTATTTAAAGCATCTAACATGCTATGAGCACCTATTTGCATGCAGAGGCTGTGAGTCTTTTCTAATTAATTTTCATTCAGGGCTGCCAACATTCAAATCAGTTATTTCGAGTCCACAAACAGACGCACAATAGTTGCAAATGAGAGGTATTAGGAAGAGGTAAATAATTTGAATAATTCAACAGGGAAATATGCAGAGCCATTCAAATATTTGTGCCCTTTCATTGCTTTCATTGCATCAGGTGTAATACAGAAATGAGACATAGTAGCAGCGTAATTTTCCCGAGACTCTCCAAAAAAAAAAAAAAAAAAATCACTTTATTTCAACATAAGTCTGAACTGTATTGATCAGAAAACCTGTTTGTATTCCCTCACAGTCAGTGCTTGCTTCTGGTTTCAGCGTTAGCTTCGCTGTCAGTGGAACAGCTGCAGCATTTGTTGTTCTTCATAGATTTTCGAGGGCCTGCTCCCCCACACAGGTTTTTTATTTATTCTGGCTGATTTGGACCTCTGCTCAGGTTGAAACTTTAAGGAGCCGTCTGTACACACAGTCCAAACAAGAGGTCCACTCAGGGGAATATAAGTGAGAACACCTGTGGAGGATTGTGCAGGAGCTTTCATCTGGACTTACTTTTCATGTAATGTCAGTGTATGACTGTACATTAACCTAGACACTGTTATTAAAAGCCCCAGGAGACCTCGCATGAGTTACATCCATTCTTTTGATGCACAAGTAGGACAAATTTAAACCAAATTTCTAGGAAACCTCTCTACAGTTGTCTTGAATAAGGAAATTAGCTACAGAGACTAAAAAAGTTCTTGTACCAGGCTGTAAACATGTTTATTTCTGCTGTAAAGTTGGACATTTTAACATGGGGGTCTGTGGGGATTAACTCGCTTCTGGAGGAAGCCACTTGTGGAACTGCAGTTTTGGCACTTTTTAGTTAGCTTCATGTTTAGTCCTGAAGTTTGCTACTTTATTGAGATGTGTCATTTGCCTGATTCCTATAACCAGTGCAGAAGAAAAGGATGCAACAAGATGAGGAAAATGTAGAAAATGTTTGTTCCAAGTTTTAATTTGAGGAATGTTGCCATGTTCTGCTTGGTTCACACTCATCTTTACACATGTTTATGTCTTCAGTTGGTCACATTTTGTTTTTAATGAGATGCCAGCTTTTCCATCTCGATCAATATTTTGATGTATTTTTCCAAAAAAATCTGCATTTCCACTGCATTTTTAAGTGAAAACTTGAAAATGCACATAAGCACCTGTGCTTTCTACCAGAGTAATGGAAAGACAAGCAAATAAAATGGCCTACGTATATGAATACTGAGATGCTTTATTGATTCTGTAGCTACAGCATGTACAATAAAGTGATAAACAAACCAAAGGTTTCTGTTTTAAAGGTATTGTGGGCATTTTTTAAAAGAGGTAATGTATAACTAATGCATGAACAATGTCCCTGGATAGTCATTAAATTTTAACTAATGCTAAGCTGTTTTAGTTTGCTACAGCCTCCTAGGCCTCTTTAGATTTTCTCCATCCCTCAGTGTTAGCTAGCTGAGATATACTCACATTAAAAGGTTACAATCTATGTCTCTACATTATTCAAAGCTCTATAAAAAGAGTGTAATGAACTCTCAAAGCTGTCATCGTGCTCGTATACAGAAGGTGTCAGCAATAAGATGTAGCTTTGGACTTCCACTGAGATGTTTGGAGCACTGACACTCCATATAAGTTTTGGCTAACAGAGAAGCTCCAAAACAAAATTAATGGTCACACAGATTTCAGTCAAATAGTCTATTTTGCTTCCTAAGTGAAATCACTAGAAATAGGTGCTCCAGAGCCTCCTTTCTTGTCTTTTTTTTGGCATTGTTTACTCTGGACCATCCTTCATGAATGAAAAGAAGACAAGGAGGTCCCACAATTCCTTGTGGCAACATCATTCCAATCATTGCACCATCTGCAGCAGAGCAAATACCCACTGTTGCATGATTGTATGTTGAAGTGTATTGCAAGTGCAGTGGGATTCTCTTGTGTTTTCCTTTGTCCCTTCACATCTTTCCATGACCTCATGCTGCTTCCCATCAAGTGTGAGCCCAAAGTGTTTTGGAAACGACGCAGGATGTAATGTTTTTTGACTATTCGACCGCGACTGCAAAGACAAGGCAACATTAGCATTCGCTGTGAGTCATGTTTTGCGTCTGTCTGATGAATGTAAACCGCACAGTTGGTGATCTTTCTGTGGACTCATCACTGCAAATGCCACATCCACTCTGAGTCATTAAATAACACCGATTCATGCTGCTTTAAATATTAATCCGTACATCCCAGACAGAAGGCACCTGCCCAGGGTGGAAGGACACGCCGCAACAAATCAAACTCTCATTCACTTTGTCATATTACAGTTCTCAGTGCAGCTACTGCCCAGGTAGATGTTCAAATCTGCTCTATAGGAGGAAAATTTGGAAAAACATTTGACTTCTTCGCCCGAAAACTTTTGCTTAATAATTCATAGTGCCATAAAATGAAACATTTAATTTCCACTGGCAGGCAGAATTCTTCACCTCTTGTGATGCAACACATCATCTCAACGCTCAATGAGACGGAAAATAATTCAAGTAAACAACACGGTGGGGAATATTGGCAGCCCGAACAGCAACACTGCTGCCAGGAGCTGCATTGCAAGCAAGCTACTCTGTTTAGCTGCATCAGGATGTTACACCTGAGTATGTTTAGGCTGCAGGAGCGTCTCTGTTTGGCTGGATCTGGTGAAGTTGCAGGAACTTTTTCACATTTTTGTTTTTTGCTCTTACAAGGCATCAATTCAGCAGGGATGCCTGTCTGAGACTGACAATGAAATTTCAGATTCATGCTCAGAAGGAACCCTGAAGGACCCTTTGGAGGAAGTCTTGACACAACACACAAACCGTGCTGTTCTCATCGCAAATAATGAGGCCTCTTTGACTTCCTGATGCAGTTACAAGTCTCGTCGTCTGCTTCACTTCACTGCTCAACGTTATTAATCATGATCACTCTATGCAATGAAACATCACTTTGGTAAGTCAACTGACGGTTTAAAGCTCGTCTTTCCTGCAACGGCAGCCTGGATCCATTCATCACGACGGTGTTTTGCCTCAATAAGACAGCTGCTGCAACACTCTTTGAATCATCTGCTTTTTTTTTTTAAATGAGAGCTGCATGTTTAATAGGAATCTGATGCATTTATTTCCATAAATAATATTGGAAGGAGACACAACACGGCGCGACTGCTCTTCACTTAAAAAAATACACACAAATGCTGGTACACACACACGGATGGACTCAAATTTACTTGGGCATGGAGGCGCATACGGCCAGAAAACAAGCGGCGGTTTGATTACATTCTCTCTCCGCGAGTGCCCCCTTCTCGCACGGATATTGTGTTATGAATCATTAGTCGACAAGGTTCCTGCTTTTCTTTTCAATAGAAGGAAGCACCTGCAGTGTGAGTCTGAGCAAGAAAGTTAAATAAAAGGATTGACTGTGTAGGTTGGAGATAAGAATAAAATGTTCTGTTTTTGTGCTGTTACAGTAAAGCAATAAAGATTTAAGGCAACATATGATAACATGCGCTAAGATTCAGCATATTTTTGCATTCGTTCTTGCCAAAGCAGTGCAGCATGGAGTCAATGGCGGCTTGATTCTCAAAAATTTGCATGTTTATTAGTTATCCGCAATAGTTTAGTGGCCACAGTCATGTCAAATGTGGGAGTTTACAGAGCTTAAACACAGACATTAAAGTATAAATCCTGCTAAAAGCAAAGTAGCATGAAGAAACCCTCATTGTATTACCTCCTGACCTTCGGTGACTGTAAAAACGACAAATCATTTGTTGTCTCTTTGCGTCCTGCGTTTTGCAGATAAGCCTTCTCAGGTATTCATCATCGCCACTATGATGTCTGCAGGGTACGAAAATGCCTTTAATCCAGCCACAGTGAAGAAAAACAATTCGTAACAGGAGGAAGCCAAGGATTAATAGCTAAAGAGAACCCTGTGACAACTTTTTTAAAGAAAAGATAAGACACCTGAAACGTGTTGTTTTTAATGACACAAACACATTATCTCGATGCTGGACTGCGTAATGTTTGTTGGTGAATTTGTGTGATGTGGTGGGGATTTGTTTTGCTAATTAGCAAAATGAAGTGTCACCTCAGTGAAGACACAGACTGGTGTTGGCATGCCAGAGAGCATAATGCAAGCCAGTACAATCAGCCTGCAGTGAAATCTCCCCTTTGAAAAGCTTTCAGTTATTGTTTTGGCCGGCTGGAGAGATGCTTATTCATTAAAGCGTTGCCAGCATTGATGAGAGGACAGTGTTGGCACATGTCATGATAATTTTGCAACCTTTATAAAATTATAATCTGTTTTGTAGCTTTAATTGCAGCTGTGATCAAAGCGAATATTCTTTTCATGGTGACACCTTTCATAGTTTGTCCACCTCCTATGCATGACAAAGGTGGTCCTACTGGACTTCAGTGAGCTGAATACCAAAAACCCACAGTTCAGTTAGGAGTCAACAAATAGAAATTAATTTTCCAACCTCCGATTTGGAAGATTTAAAGTCCGTTTTTGCTGTTTGACCATGTCCATATGGTGGTTTTTCTATATTAGAAGACACATCATGACTAAAATAAGCAGTTATTGTCAAAATCCAATGTACTGATGACAGTCTCAAAAACATGGATTCAGACTTTCTGGACTTTGTATGTACCAAACCTAATACAGCAATCTTTTCAACTTGCAGGGTGGAGCTTTGGGAAACATTATTCATCTTCAGAATCAGTTTCCAGTTCATGTATGGCTAAAACACTTTCCATTGAGTAGCATACAGTTTTTATTGTCATTTTAAGGCAAGAAGGGTTAATTTTATATTCATTGAAATGTCTCCAAATATGCAATTTTTATACACAGAGGACGAGTTTTATTAGTTTAATCAACAACTACAGACAAACCTTCAACCAATTAATGAGAATTTAAGAAAAAAAGTAATTCCAATGAGAATGTATATTGTTGCTTGTTGTTGAGAGGTTGATTTTTAAGGGTTGACTGAGATACAAATTGGGATTCACAAATGCCAAAAGTCGGCATTCACAAATGCCAAAAGTCAGATTGTAAAAGTCAGTAAAAATTCGACCACAAAAGCAGCACAGCAGGCACAAGAGATGCCATATATTTACTACATACCTATGTTTGCATGTACTTGTCAAGTGAATTTAATGTAAAGTTTTGAAATGTTACATAGATTCGAGAAAGAAAAACATGAATTAGGTTTGTTTCCAACTGTTAACTGCTTGGAATGAATAAACTAGGCTGCATAGTCTGGTCAGTAGGTGGAGATCAAGGTGACGTTGCACACAACTGTAACAGAAGAAGCCAGAAAAAAAAACAGGTGTCGGCCAACTGCTTAAATGTGAAGAAAAGAAGCAAATAAATAAGAAGAAAATGAGAAAAATTTTGTACATCTATGAGGAAAAAAAAGCGGAGACAGATCATTTTCAGAAATAGTTTTTCAAGAAAGTTATCATTATTTTTTAACATCAGCTGGTATTGGTCATGTTTCATAGCGTAAACAAAAAAGCTTCCTGCCTTTAGTACAGAACTCAAATTTGACCAACTCCAGTAACTTTTTCTAATGCCAACAAGTCCTCAAATCCATACGACCACATCGGTCGTATGTAACGTGCACTGGAATATGACCTGTGAGAGCGTATTTACGTTAGCGCCCCTACGGGGAAAAGGAACACATTACGGGATTTAATTCACGAAATGGCTTTTCCGTCGAAAAACGGCTTTTTCCTCACTTTCCCAACACGGGTTTATGGTTATGGTTATGGTTAGGGTTAGGGATAGGGACAGGGATAGTGTTAGATAAAAGTTTGTTCATGGTGACGTTTCACCTGCGACTCCAGAGTGTCGATATTTACTCAACCGCTAGAGGTTGCATACGTCAAAACGTAACACTGGGTCGTAATACGGGCGTGTACAGATGACCTATGTGGTCGTTTTTTGTTTGAGGACAGGCTGCTAATGCAGTACTTCAGTACTTGTCGGTAGAAATCCATTGTGGAAACATTGAAAATAAGAGGCTGTATTTGGGATTATTTTTAATTCAATAATTTAAAGCTGGAATCAGCGATGGAGAAAGATTGTTGATATTTAGCTAGTTATGAGGTTTACCTAGAATAGTGTTGTATGATTGGTAGAACCCATTGTATTTTCCATTCAGAAAGCAAAGGCTGTGTGGAAACATCTTCTTTTTTTTTGTTAGCACACACAGAGCAGACAGTTAGTCAACCATGTGAAGATATTTACTGATTTGGGATCGCATATCCCACATTTAGTCACAAACTTTGCTTTCTAACAGTGGCTTACATTTGTGCAAACATTGTTGGCATCATGATATGAACATTTTGACCGGTCAAGTTGACACGTTATGTCAACCCACGTCTCAAAAAACTTTAGAATGCCTTAAAATTAATGCTGGTAACCTTTGATATCTAATTTACGACTGCAGACACATTTGTCTTTGTATGTTCTTTGTTTGTCAGACAGGCAGCTTAATCAGCACTGGTTGGTTTAAATGCCACTTGTGTCGCAAACTGCCTTACTTCAGAGTCTGAAAATAGTGCCCTTTTTGTAATTTGTTCAATTGAGGAACCAAGAACATGAACTGACTCCCAAACAGATCTTTGTTTTGGTTTTAGGGTCAGATATTTTTCTCAAGACCAAAATAAAGCTATGAAGACATTTAGTAGGCATTTAATGTTTGTCTTTGATTCCTTGGATGGACAATAATCTGACTCTAAATGGATGCTAATGCTCTTCTGTATCTGCTGGATGTGGCATCAGACAAGTGTTTGCTTACATTAGCCACAACAACATCACAAGGAGATAATATGCCAGGGCTGAGTGCATATCAGCTTTAGAGAGTTTTGTTTCTGCCCCTGTGGTGGTCAAAAAAATCAGCAAATGCAGCTTACAGATGAATAAACACATCAGACAATTGCTCATGCATCAGTTTTAAATAACCAGAACATTTTTGAGTGCTGGCATGTGAGGAAAAAAGAACAGCTCTGAAGCATCACATTGGCAGGAAACCAGTATTCACGAACAGTCCTTCATCGGGACTGAGAGAGGGAAAAAAAACAAACATCTGACACATTTTCATTTGTTCGTTGAACACCACAAGCTATGGTGTAAAACGCTTGAAGTCTATTCAACACATCTTCCATAGAGCCTGAACAAAAAAAACAAACTTTGTAAGCTTCAGAATGGTTAAATGGAGGACTTCTCTGTTCGATTTAACTGTACCGTTATTCACCGTAAACCCAAATATAAGCTCATATATTTAATTTCTAACTTTTTCCTCTCTGTGACAGATGTTCGCAAGTGTTTAGTTCCCTTTAAAACAGAGGTCACACTTGTAAAAAAAAAAAAAAAAAAAAACAACTCCTACAGCAGCTTCCACATTCTAAGAGCTGCCGGTGAATGATAATTATTTCGAGGACTTCTGAGTGTTTTTACCCTGAAGGGCTTGCGTGCAATCTGCAGAAATACCACTAATGTTAAAAGAAATCACGTCTCCGGAGTTCTTTTACAATGTCATTTCCTCAAGATTGCTATTATCTCTTTAATTCCTTGGCAAGCTCGGATGATTACGCTTTCTATCCTTGTGTCCATACTGGAGACAAACGAGCTTTTGACTTTAATGTTTTGGCCAAAGAGGTTTTGTTTTTTTCCCAGAAGTCTCTTGCTGTGCAATCGAACATCACAGTGTTCTGCTTGTTGGGTACTAAGCAGCTCCACTTGAACGTTTTGACATTTAGCGTCTTGTTCAAGAGCTGCTCAGATGAGTATTATTTATTCATGTTCCAAATAATATTTCATCTGACACTTCAGGCATTTGTTAAGCTCTAAGGCGATAGAATTATCTTCCCCCTGCTCTGGCTTTAATACATTATCAGGCAGACCTGATGCCTTGGAGAAACATGTATAAATGTTGTCCTTAGGAAACTGAAGATTAGATGCACAGAGTTTCCTCAACACACCAGTCAAACAGCCTCGCCAGTAATTCCAAGAGAAAGATGCAAAACTTTAGCCGATCCGGGAGCGTTGGTGTTCTGTGTTTCTGGAGGTCGACTCGCTGAGAAACACCATGACTTCAGCAGACTCTTACTTTGCACTTGGGGACTCTGAACCTGATCTGGACCGTCAACGGATGACGAGGACGTTGACAAAACCCTGCAGCAAGACCACGAGGAAACACTGACACAGTTTTGGACGGATGTCTCGGATGTCCGTCCTGGACTGGACGAATGAGCGCTGATGTTCCCTGGTGGTTTGGCGTTTGGCACCCCAGTCCTGAGGCAGCGACTGCGCAGAACGTTGTGGAAGGCTTTCTTGAATTCCTGGCTGAAGCACGGGTAGATGATGGGGTTGATGCAGCTGTTGAGGTAACCCAGCCAGAAGGTGATCTTAAAGATGGTCTCAGAGGGCTTACAGGATGGGAAGATGGATCCTAGAAGGTGACAGAAATCCAAAAATTGCATTAAGGGACAGTCGAGGAAGTCCTGGTAGAAGCAGAAATCACTTACCCATACATCTGCCACTGCCTTTAAACTTAAAGTCCTTCAATACATTTATACTGTATTTATTTATAAAGCAGCACTTCTGCCGCCCACATATTTTGTGACCTTTGGCCCGTGCCTGTTTTTTTTATGGTTGAGCAATTTAGTTCCAATGTAGGGAACTTTTAATGTCACCACATTCATTTGTAATGATATATGAACTTTGTGACAACAGATTATTTTCTGCTTCAACAAGACAGCATTCCCTCTTTGGTGTGGAGGACCTTGATGTTTCTATGCAAAACTACCTCACCTCAACCCCATCAAACACCTTCAACATGAATTCCTCAGCTCTCATCACAGACTTAACCAACATCACTGTTCTTGTGGCTAAATGGTAGCAAATCCCTGCAGACAGAAACTTTTTTTCTGATGATAACAAGCTCTTATTGGGGCATTTGGAAGGAACCATATGGAATTTTTGAGCAGATTTTTCACTCGTAGTGCTGTGGAACAATGCTGTTGTGAGTGCATCTTCAACTAGTGGAGTAACACAACACACTTTCCTGCGTCCAGTTTAAATTTTATCATAGACTGTATTTAAGACAGATGCAGCCACTGTGACACCAACTAATTGGTTTGTGGATTACAGTTTTGAAGTTTGAGTTTGAAATGTATTTATTTTTTCTGGTTTTAAATCCAGACATAAAGAGCGAGGTTTGAATCTAACAGAGGACTCAAGGACACTGCATGAAAATACGCCAGCCACTTGTTAATCAGAAGGCAGCTCTGCCCTAAGAAATGCCCTCCTTTATTGTCTGTTTTACTGTAAATGGCACCTTAATTTACAAAATAAACACCATGTTTTAAGTTCTTGAAACTAAACTTTACTATGCCTAAACTCTTTAGGGAAAAGTTCAATAAAGCAACCAAACAAGGGGAAAGTAGAGTAATTTTTACTTAGATTTCAATATAACTACATTTCATTTTGCAACCAGAGGAGTTGCCCTATACTGGCAGTTAGAAATAATGCAGGTTTAAGCTAGCCTAGCCGCGCTAGACAACACACGGCAACGAATTTAATTCTCTGCCAGGGAGGGTCTAGTTACCCTCCATAAGGCTCGAGGCTGGATTCTCCTAAAACTGGCCGGACCAATCACCATGAAGTGTAGAGTCAGAAGGCGGGCGTAACGAAGTGACGACAGAGGTGCGACGATTCTGACAGAAACAACCGGCGCACAATAAACAGTTATCTTTCGACTCGGCTTTGGCCACAGCCCTTAAAGATTTGAAGCTAAAATTCAACTTGAAAAATAAACAAAGGACAGCACTGAAGTGTTTCATTGAGAAGAAAGACGTATTTGGACTTATGCCGACGGGATATGGCAAATCCTTAATATATCAGTTGGCTCCGCGGCTCCGCTGGTTGGGAAGCTAATGGGACTTAGCCACGATCCGCCGGTGCTCTCGGAACTACGTCAGCCTATTCGTTGCGTTGATTGGTTGTATACCTACCCAATTGCTGCAGAGGGATTTGATAGACAACCTTTTAGCCCGCCTCCCTCCCTGTCGAGCTTCCCTAGACCCTTGTGCCATCAGAAACATGGGATCTAGCATGGCTAGGCTAGGTTTAAGCCACTTCCATGTTGATTGAACCTTACCAGACCTGAAGGCTATGTCCATTTTTTAATACAGTCTAATGGGGATAATGCACTAAGACGTGCAGCAAAGCACAGAAGAAGACTCCAAGCCAACATGGCAACAAATTAGGGTGGAAAATATTTGTAAAATTAGCCTTTCAATTGTATTTTGGGAAGAAAATGCATTCGAAATTCAAGTTAAAGCTGAGGGATACATACAATTCATTGAATACACATGAAATGTACAGATTTTTTGGTTGTTTCCAAGAAAGGCAAAAAGGGTACCAATAATACACATAGTGTAAGGTGTTTAATAATCGCATCCACTTAGTTGCATCTACATTATTAGTTAATGGATGAAGGACTATTTTTGATCAACTTTATGTCACCAAGCATTGGTGAAATACCACAAAAGTTTGCATGACTGCGAGAATTTTATGTTTGCATCTTCTAAATGTTCTTACTATTGTAACACATACAAGACCAGCACCAGTTTACATACAATATTTCACATTTAACAAGAACTTGGAAACCAGGTAGGACAATTTTCTGATACAGAGAGAAAAAAGTAACTTTTCTGAGGCTATCCAGATCTATTATGCACCAAATCTGGGCATGATTGATTGAGAAATTTCCTTTGAAAAACACTTCAATTCAGGTATATGGTTTGTCTTGAAGCACGGAATCCAGAGATCATCTGACAAAAAATAAATTGATGACCAAATCAGTCTTATAAAACCACAATGATCCATAAAAAATGACAGCAGTGAGTGCCTGATAAATGGCTACCTGGTGGTGTCATTTGTGGAGTGGTTTTAGAAAATTAAAGCTGCTGAAATCTGGACACGGGTCTGATTTTCTTGAGCACAATTGCTTCTCAGCAGCTTTTTGCACTACATGCTGCTAAAATGAGGTGCAGTCACCTCATTTTCTCTGCTCAGTGAGCATTCTGCATGGGCTGTTCCAACAAACAGACCTGATGCCAGCGCAACAATGCTGCTGCTCCAGCGACCAGCAATTGCTTCAGCACGAAACAGGCGTTTCATCTGAAGAGCTCTGGAGAATGCATGGAGAAAAAAATCATTGCTTTTCAAAACCCTCAGTCAGAGATTCCCAGACTATCATTGCCTGAGAGCTGGAATGAGTGCTGCGCTGTGAGCTGTGAAGGTCTGTCTCAATTGAAATGCATAACTATCCTCCCATGACTGGCTGCCTCGGGGGGAGGGTACAGGTTGACTGAGGATGCCTCCCAGCCCTGCAGCCCATTAAGGCTCATGCTTGTTATCTATAATAGCTTTCATAGGAGGTAGCAATAGTTCGGTTCATTCCATTTCATGTCACAGTGGAAGCCCATTCTGCCACAATGCTGTGTTTTATTTGTTGTATTTGGTTGCTCATAATTGAATTTCTTGATGTGTCTTCTCAGAGACACACAAACGGTAGAGTCGAGGCTCAGCGGGGAAGGAGAAAGGCCCTGACTGGTGTTGTGTTCATGGAGCAAAAAGGCTCCACATCATCAAGCAACATTATGATTCGGGCCTCAGCAGGAGGGCTTCTGTCTGATCTGCATATTAAAGGCTCACTTCATGTTTTCAGCAGCGCCAGCATGACTCTGTGGATGTTGGTCCGTCAGTCCACTTGTGTGTCAGCTAGCTGATTTTAGTTTGTTACTTTTGCTTTGCAGTGAACAATCAAAACATGTAGCGGATAAACTGGTGCAAACTTTTGCACAGACATGCATGGATGCCAGCAGAACTTGCTGCCATTCACGGAGTTAAATATCTAGACACCCGTTGAATGGGTTGCCATGACATTTGCAACAAAATTCTGGGCGTTCTTAGGAGATCCTGTAACTTTTGATTTGTCTAACATTTACATTGTATGTTAAAATACCTGTAAAACCTATAATAAACCAGTCAGCTTCAGATGTACTTGATGTTTAATGCTAATTAGCAAATGTTGGCATGCTAACATGCTAAACTGCCTATTACGATACAATATGACAAGTCTTTATTGATCCCACAGTGGGAAAATTTGCACAATTACAGCAGCAAAGAGGATAGTGCAAAAACAATGCAAGAAATAAGAGTATAAAAATAATAAAATAATAAAGTTCTAGTTCAGTTGTCCAAATTCCTCTAGACGTGTAAATACCAATATCGCACATATCGGTGGTATTGGACAGATTCTGTCATGAGTGGAAATACTGGTAGTGAAGTATTAATATTGCAAAGATTTTTTTCTGCTTGTTGTACAGATTTGTCCATAAGTAGAAAAAGATACTGATTTTGCATAGATTGTTGTCTATATAGAAATATGACAGGATGTTTAAAGGAACAGAACCGTTATTGACTGTTTGAGACTTTCTGTTTCCGTTGTGGTGTGAACGCTTCAAGCGCACAAAAATGACAACAAATATTAGTCCCTGGATGTAAGTGGAGTTCTATTAGCACATAGGAAATAGAACAATGAAGGTTTGTTAAATGAAACAGGTTCTACAAAGGTGGTTCTTGCAATCGGAACATGCTCAATAGTTCAAACCGTCCCAAAAGTTCTTGTAGTGAAAAATGTCCTTTTGTTGCATAGTCGCTTCATGATGACGTCTTTCTTTTTCCATTATCTACAGATGTTATATAATGTAAATGTATTTACTCTATACACTGATCAGGTGTAACATTATGACCACTGATAGGTAAACTGAATCACACTGATTATCTCTTCATCATGGCACCTGTTAGTGGGTTGCATATGTTAAGCAGCAAGTGAACATTTTGCCCCTCAAAGTTGTGTCAGAAGCAGGAAAAATGGGCAAGTGTAAGGATATGAGCCAGTTTGACAAGGATCAGACTGTGATGGCCAGAAACCTGGGTCATCTCCAAAACTTATGGGGTGTTCCCGGTCTGAAGTCATCAGTATCTATCAAACGTGGTCCAAAGAAGGAACAGTGGTGAACCGGCCACAGGGTCATGGACGACCAAGGCTCATTGATGCATGTGGGGAGGAAGGCTGGTCCATGTGATCTGATCCAATGTATGAGCTCCTGTTGCTCACAGTGCTGAAAAAGTTGATGCTGGTTCTGATAGAAATGTGTCAAAATACACAGAGCATCAGTTTGTTCCTGCATAGCTGCAGACCAGTCAGGGTGTCCATGCTGACCGCTGTGCACTGCTGAAAGCACCAACAATGGTCTTGTGAGCATCAGAACTGGACCACAGAGCAATGGAAGAAAGTGGTCTGGTCTCATGGATTATGTTTTCTTTTACATCACGTGGATCGGTGGTGCGTCTCTTACCTGACAACAAAAGGCGCCACGATGCACAATGGGAAGAAGGCAAGCTGGTGAAGGCAAGCTGGTAGAGGCAGTGTGATGCTTTGGGCAACGTTCTGCTGGGAAGCCTTGGGTCCTGCCATCTATGTGGAGGTTACTTTGACATGTACCACCTACCTAAGCATTGTCCCAGACCTTTCATGGGAACAGTATTCCCTGATGGTCTCTTTCAGCAGGATAATGCGCCATGCTAGAAAGCAAAAATGGTTCAGAAATGGTTTGAGGAGCACAACAACCAGTTTGAGGTGTTTACTTGGCCTCCAAATTCCCCAGATCTCAATCCACTCCAGCATCTGTGGGATGTGCTGGGCAACCAAGTCTGATCCATGGAGGCCCCACCTCGCTACTTCCAGGACTTAAAGGATCTCTGGCTAATATCTTGGTGCCAGATACCACAGCACACCTTCAGGGGTTTAGTGGAGTCCAGGCCTTGACGGGTCAGGGCTGTTTAGGCAGCAAAAGTGGGACCAACACAATATTAGGCAGGTGTTCATAATGGTAGGCCTGATTGGTGTATATTAGTATGTTTATTTATCTTTATTCTTACTCATGAAATCCACTGTGTTGTGTTATTGTCATTGTTTTTATCATTTTATTTGTCTGACTGCAGCCAAACTGCCTCTATGAGATCTGACTGAGCTAAACTGAATGTTTTTGTCCCCCAGTGCTGACATTGCAGCACATAAAGATTATAGTAGAAAATGTGAGGAAACAGTAAAACAGACCCATCACAGACCTACAGACCCCCAGGGAGCGTCTCTAAATTGCTTGTTTTGTTTGACCAATAACGGCAATAACGTAGACACTCCCCAATATAAACTTTACAGTGACATATAACAAGCGCAAAGCAGGAAAGTGTCACAGCTGAAAGGTATCCATTAATTATTCATTAAAAGATGTTATTTCCCAACAGATGCTTGATGGGAAAGCACACGTTTCCATTAACACTAACATGGGCTCTGACCTGCTCAGTTGACCCATAACAGTAAGATGCAACACCAGCTAAATGTAGTTCTACCATCATTATTGAATTATTTACCATTCATCAGTTATAAATACACTTTGACAGCATTAAAAAATGATCACAAACATTGTAATCAGTCAACCTTTATAAATCATAACTGCTACCAAGCTTAGTTGTCAACAGAAGACTGTAAAAAAAAAAAGTAGTTAAAGGAACCTAGTCCAGGCACTGAATTACATGCATGGTTGCAAGAAAAGAAAAAAACTATTTATTTAGACAAACCTTTTAAGTTGCAAACATTGATTGATGAGTTGTGTTTGCATAATAATGTTTAAATTAATTTAAATTTAATTTAATGGAAACATTTTTTTGAGCCCAAACATTATGTTTTTCGAATGTACAACTAAAACTCCTAGAAGAAACAGGCTATTAATGTTTTGTCATGAATTTACATTTTATAGGATTTTATTCCCTTACATCAAAATTGTTTGTTGGTTGAACTCAATTTCATCTCTAGAAGTTGCCTCAAAAAAGGCAAGGAAAACTGCAATTTTTTGAACACAAGCATTATCGATTTTAGAGAGTACAACTAAATGCCCTGGGAAAAGCTGGTTATTATTGTTTTATCAATAATTTTTACTGTAGAGGAAAAAAACAATTATCTCAATTCAAAAATGTTTGTTGGTTGAACTTAATTTCATCTTTAAAAGTTGCCATGGCTAAAAAAAATACAAGAAATTCAAAAAAGTGACACAAACCGTTGAGTCCAAACATTATTTTTCAGTGTTTACAACTGACTGCTCCTGGAAAAGCATGTTATTATTGTTTTGTCCCATTCTAATAACTCAGATATACTTATTGTGTAAAGTTAATCCCTATATTTGAACAGTCTTTGGTATTACAGGCCTTTTGTGTACATTTCAACTAGTCTCAGGGCCTTTAATATTTCCAGTTATGAATGTAAACACTAAAAGATAACACACACAGAAAACTATTTACCCGGATAATGTGTTTCAGCCACATCTCCTCCATCTCTTATTATAAATCCTTCCAGTCTGTGCGACCAGACGGATGTTTCAGCAGTAAATTCACACTGTTGGAGGTAACTGCTGACTGAATATTACTCTTAAATCCACACTGGTCCACTCACTTATCTCACTCAAGTCACAAGAGTTATTTCAGAAGCAATTAAGATTTCAGATTAGGCCTGGCAGCGGTTGGTTTCTGTCCTCTCTTACATCTCTGATAACATCTCTGTTATCACCATCTGTGACAGTGTCGGACAAAATGTAGGTATAATTTATTACAGATAAAGCTCAGAATATCTGGCTTAGTGGGCATTTGCCTTTTTCCTGAGCTTCCTGATATTGTTAACTGGAGCTCATATCTACCATAGCAGCAGCAAAAACCCCTAATTAATTCATTTCTATTCAACTCTGACTCTGCTAAAAGTTTAATTAACATTTTGTGTGTTTTACAGAGTCAGCCTGCATAAGGAAACTTGGCAGATTAAGACATCAAATAATTTCTGAATAATTTATATCCTCTTTTACATTCAGAGAATATATTACTTTCTTAAAATTTTAAGTCGATGAATCATTAAAAGCTCTGAAAGTTATGTTTCATCATCAGATTTACTTTGTGTCAGAAACATTAGAGCCAAAAAAACATTTTTAATCACTTCCTGAAGTGTTTAAAAAAGATGTTACTGACAGAAGAACTTGTTCACTTTGCAGTATAATCAGTAAATCTAAAATTTTGTGTACATTTTACACAGATCACTGCTTTAAAATCGTATTGTTTTATGTTTTTAGACCTAATAAAAATGTATTGCAGATGTAAACATCAAATAATGTAAGAAATACCAGTTAATATTAATAGATGTATCAAATAATAATTTTGTAATTTTATTTAAACACCAAATTGACCACAAACCAACAATCATAAAGTAGTGTGTATAATCAGTGTAATTAAAATGGTGCTTTTAAATCACTGGTTTCAAGTTGTATTATTTTGTATTTTTATACAAAATACTACATTTTTTCTTGGCTTTAATGCACGTAAAAACATAAAACAATGGAAAGTGGCAACTAATATTGATATGTATCAAATAATAATTTTGTAATTTTCTTGATATATTACACTGCCCATCCACTTTAATTCCCAGTTTAATGGTAATTTTTGAAATTATGATTATACAACAGATCAAGTGTTTAAAAAACAAATGTTGGTAAAATATAACCTTGTTCATTTTGCAGTTTAATTAATGAGTCTCTGAAAACATCAAATAATGGAAAGTAAAATTTAATATGAATAGATGTATCAAATCACATTTGTAATTTTGTAATGTAATTTGTTTTCATTGATACACCAAACTGGCCTCCAACTTCTTTTTTTTCTCACAGTTTAGCTTCAATTTCCAACCGATTATTATCCCTCCTGTTGTCCTCATTTACGGGCACCAAAAAATATTGTTTCCTTGTCTGAAAAAAATCCAAAAATTCAGCAAAAAAATTGCAAAACCTTCAGGAAGAAAATTCCAATAATTCTTTAAAATTTTCCTTAAAAATTTTATTGAAAAAAGTCCACCAAATTTGGCAAAAAATTCTTGTAAATATAATCAAAAAATGAGTAAAAATCTTCCAAAAAAAATCCCAAAAATATCTAAAGTGATTCCACATATATCAATAAAACTTGGAATATTTTCTTTAAGAACATTCACAAAAAAAATCAACCAAAATCCAGCAGAATTCACTGGATTTTGGTTGATTTTTTGTGCATGTTCTTAAGAAACATTTTTAATATTTCTTTTTTCCACCAAAAAATGTTAAAATATGTTCCCAAAAATGTTGAAAATGTGGACATGAAAAATTTCGCTTTGAAAATATATATTTTTCTCCACATTTTCATACTTTAAACGGGTCAATTTTGACTTGCAGGATGACACGAGGGTTAAACAACTGATCATAAAGTGTTTAAAAAGATGTTAGAGATTTATTACCTTCTTCACAGGAATCATCAATGGAATTGAAATATTAAAGCCCACTTTACTCAAACATTGGTTTTAATTAATTTTTGCTTACAATATTTTATGTTTTTAGACAAAATACCATTTTTTCTTGTAATTATTGCACATGAAAACATGAAATAGTGTAAAAAGTAACAGTTAATCTTGATATGTATCAAATAATAAATATAACTTTGGAATTAGGTTGATACACCAAATTGGTCACCAACTTTATTTCTTTGTAGTTTAGTTTAAAAAAATTGTGTTTTACGATAATGACGACATTTTTAATCTAGATTGACAGAAAAGTAATTTAGGACCTTCAAATACACTTGAAATATCATTAAGTGTTATCAAAACAACTCCTGTTTTTTTTAGAATTAAGATTATTATTGATTTATCTTTCAGAAAAACTTCACTTTGTGGCTTGAGTCTAAAACGATACACAGGAAGGAGCAAACTGTCAGTGCAGCAGAGGTTCAGATGTACCTACCGATGGGTAAAACCACAAAAAACGGCAGCCAGCAAAGAATGAAACACCCCACAACGATGCCCAGAGTTTTGGCTGCCTTCTCTTCTCTGGAGAACTTCAGCAGCCTCGGTGGGATGAAGGAGGAACGTTTTCGCTCTGACGTTCCTTCGTCTTCTTCTGGTTTCCTCGTCTGAGCTGAATTTCCTCTGTGGATCCTCAGCATCACGCCCTCCACCTCCACTCTGTCTCCATTTCTTCCCTCTCTCAGGGTTTTGGTTTCTCTTTTGGCCACCGTGTAAACGCGGCAGTACATGGCCAGGATGATGGCCAGCGGTATATAAAAAGACCCTAAAGCTGAGAACAAGGCGTATCCGGGTTCTTCTGTGATTCTACACACCGTCTCGTCCTCTGGGTCGGGTTCCCTCCAGCCAAACAGAGGCCCGACCGATATCGCCGCCGAGACCCCCCAGAGAACCGCCACTGCCGTCAGGCCTCGCCGGCCGGTAGCAATGGCCGGGTAGTGTAGGGGGTAACTAACGGCCAGGTAGCGGTCGATGGAGATCACACAGAGGCTGAGGATGGAGGCGGTGCAGCAGAGGACATCCAGGGCGGCCCAGACGCTGCAGAAGAACCGGCCAAAGACCCACCTGCCCAGAGCCTCGGAGGCAACAGAGAAGGGCAGGACGGCGGAGCTGAGTAGCAGGTCGGCGGCCGCCAGGTTGGCGATGAAGTAGTGCGTCACCGAGCGCCACTGGTGGTGGAACAACACTGACAGGATGACCAGGATGTTGCCGAGGACCCCGAACACCACAAACACCAGCAGCACGACCCCCAGAACCACCGCTTTGGCTACGTCCACCTCGGGGTAGACGGCAGAGCTGCAGTTGGGGCATCGGTCATCTGCAGAGAAGCCACTCACGTTCTTGACTGGAACCATTGTAGTCTGTTGGGCGCATTAAGCTGTCAAGTGTCTCACAGACTGACGCCACATCTGTTCCTCAATTAGCGTCCACCTTCTGCCTTGTTCTGCTCCTCCCAGTGCAGAGGACAAAAGCTTCTCCTGCTGCATGTACGGCTCCTCTAGCTAATTTGTAGATGCAGTGCCTCGTGCCAACACTCCATTGATCACGTGGTCGGGGTTCCTTGGCAGGATGTCATATTTTGAAAGAGCAACGCTGCCACAGTTTACCATATTTAGTCCAGGAAAGCTTAATAAAAGTGATGAATATTCAGTTTTTAAGCTGCAGACATTGACGGATGAGGGATGTCATGTTTAGCCGCGCTTTACTGCAGGAAACCTGTTAAAAGAAGAAAAGAGATAAAGTATATTTAACACATTAGCGAATGTGGGCTTTTATAAACTCCCAAAACAGGCTCATTACTCCTTAAGTGCTGCTCTTTCTTTGGCAGCGAAGGAACAAATCAAAACAGAGCACATGAGACAGAGCATATTAAATGTAAATTGCTCAAAAAAAGGCAATTACACATCACCCCATTATGATTAAAAGGGTAAAAATATGACTTAATGGCCTCTTTTCTGGCAACATGCTTCTTTTTATGTGCAAATTCTTCTTCCGTCATTACAGCTGCATTGAGGAAAAACAGAGGCAATACACTTTCCTTTTTATCCAAAACTCTGCAGCCTTCTTGTCTTTATTCTTTCTTTTTTTGCAAGTAAGAAATCAAATGACTACCACTGATTTCTGTTTAACCTTTGCTGAACCTGGCAAAAATGTCTTATAGGTGCAATAAAATCAACAGAACAGAAGGATGCCACAAGTGAAAAAAAGTGATGCTCGGAGGAAAAAATAAAAGGCATTTGTATCATTATGAGAAATCCAGCCAAGCCTACAGAGATAAATGACAGCAGAGATTATTTTTTTTAAAGGAAGACATTAAACCGGGCCTCCTTGAAGGTCTGATATCTGCTCTTTCACTCATGCTTCGGATGACAGGCCCAGAATTGAACCTTGAGGAGGTCACTTTATTTCCCAGCAGCTGATATTCCTGCTCTCGGTGTACGTGTCTGAGATGGAGGATGTCACCGGCTGAGATAAGCGACAAAAAAATAAATAGACCAGCGATAAAGCCTCGGAGAGAGCAGAGTCATGCTTGTCACATGTTCGTGCAGGATCAAAGGCTTCTGCTCGCTGCACAGGCGGAACGAAATTCCCCCCCAAATAAACACTCGATGTCGGGATTTTTCAGTGGCCAGAGGGGGAATTGAAGATGAGAAAAAGGCGGAAGAGTGGATGTCTGGGATTGTTTCAGCAAGAATAACTTAAACGGCGACGATGTTTGGAATACGTTTTGGCTCGTAATACGATTTCACAGTGTGCTCAAGTGCCTGCGAAAAAGAGATTAACCTCATCTTTAACAACTTCTACTCCTCCTCAGCCCACCAGTGTTTCAGGACTGCTGCTGTGAAAAGAGCCAAGCCGGAAATATATTTACATTGACCCGAGGCGGTAGAAACAATTCAGCATAGGTGAAGCAAGATAACTGATAAATATATACACTGGGGATCGACTTATGAAGGGGTTGTTGGACCGATAACTGGGGTCAAGAAAGGCTGAAAACCGATATTTGGAACCAGTATACATTAAATGTAATGTTTAGCAGCAGGGAACCTGTCATTCATAACTAGATTTCTTTTTAAATAAGGGTGACTATGACTGAATATGTAAAATAGAAATAGGAGAGATCAAATTAGGACTGTTTATGTGGGATTAACCGAGACTGATGTTGCAGTTATGTCTGCTGTTCTTCAATATTTTATTCATCTTACACTGTTCTACCAATTTTATTTCGCACTAGGGTTCATATCTAAAAATACTGTTTTCCAGATTCTATTTTAGGGTCATTTGTGCTGCTACCTGTTAGCATAGCTTTAGCTACTATGAGAGACGCTAATATCCTTGTTTGTGTTTCTTATTTAGTTTCGGCATCAGAGACATTTCTGAGACCACAGAGAGAGGAAGCAGCATCAGACCTGAAGTAGAGCATTTCATTTATCAGTAATGGGTAAATGAAAATACAGATACCGATGATTGGAAAAATGCCAAATAGCATTCTCACTAATCAGGCCAAGAATCGATCTATCCCTAATATATACATATACTACACACACTTGGGATCTGCTCATATGTGTGGTTTTTTTTCTTACTGTTTACTGTTATATCACTTTTATTTCCCACTAAAGTCCAGATCTTAAATCATTATTAATTATTGTTCCTAGACTCTGTTTCAGCCTAATCTGTGGCTGCCTTCTATCTTAGCCGCCAGCCGTTAGCATAGATTTAGCCAGAGAAGCTAATTTCCCGATTTGTGTTTCTTGTTGAGATTCTGCTGCTTGAGAGACATTTCTGAGACCACAGAGTGACGACAGACATAGAGAGGAGACTGCATCAAACCTGAAGTAGAGCATTTATCAATAATCAGTCAATAAAAATACAGATAACAAAAATACAAAATATCAGCCCCAATCATCAGTCTGTCCGTCTATTCTGAATATATCTATAATTATATTAATAATTTGCTTTTATTTGTCACAAATTACAGCACTGTGAAATGTTACTTTTCGCATATCTCAATCGGGGTCAGAGCGCAGGGTCAGCCATAGTACAGCGCCCCCTTGAGGAAGAGTTAAGGGCCTTGCTCTGGGGCCCAACAGTGGCCACATCGGGCTTTGAACCTCTGACCTTCTGATCAGTATAAACACAGTAGGTCTATAGCCGATCATCGGTAATCCAGACAAGCTGATAACTGATATTTGGACCCAATATACATTAAATTGAATGTTTAAATGCTTGTGATAATAGAGAATTGGTCATTCATAACTAGGGCTCTTCATTGAAACGGGTGACTACAGCTGAATATGTTAAATAGACATAGGAGAGATTAAATCGGGACGCTCTCCTTTTCCACTCTTCTATCACTGTTACTGTCCACTAAGATCTAAATCTTAAAGTGTTATCAATTATTGTTTTCCAGACTCTGTTTCAGGTTAATCTAACTTAGCTGCTATCCATTAGCATAACATTAGCCTCTGTGAGAGAAGCTAATTTCCTGGTTTGTGTTTCTTATTCAGTTTCTGATTGAGAGATATTTCTGAGACTACACAGAGACGAGGTTTCATCAGAGGTGAAGTAGAGCAATTAATTAATCAATAATAGTCAATGAAAATACAGACACCGATAATCAGAAAAATGCAAAATACTGGCTATGATAATCGACCAGTCTATCCCTGTTCAGCAGCCCTGTGTTGCATGTCTGCAGACTGTGCAATCTGGATTTAAAGGCAAATTTCCCAGAGTCACAAACCAGAGCAGCGGGTCTGGGGACCGGTGACACATTCATGTCCTGAAGCTTCCTGGCTGACACGCATTGGATTTTTATTTGCATGTGTTGTGGCTTAATCTCCAAAGTCAAAACACTTCAGCGCTTATTTGCACTTCATGTTTCATTCATTCGAGCATTAACAGGGACGGGAAGCAGGCAAGGTGACAAAATGATGAAGTGGCGTAGGATGCGTGAAATGACCTTTTCAGTCGGCTCCATTATTGACTGCTTTCCCGCCCCATCAAAACCCCGTCCTGGGAGGTTTTTTCCCACGTTTTTTATTCATGTTTTCCCCCCTCCTTCTATCTCCAGGAAATTATCAGACGAAATGCAAATGTTCCCCAGCTGCAAAAACTGAAGAGAGATAATATGACTACTGCACTTTTTAATCCATGGACTTAAAAAATGAAAGTATGTATCATCCATATGCTTGAAGAAAGAGACTTTATCAGCTGATTTCAGTCAATTATTAAGCAAAATCCAAAGTATTTCCTCATTCAAGCTCCTCAAATGTTAGAATTTACTACTTTTCTGCTTTATGTTTGGTTTTCTGACATCAAATAAACAGTGTAGAGATTAGGAGTTGCAAACCTGAGGGTGTTTTCTCACCAGTTGACCAGCCGCCAGTCCAAAACCTCAAGCTTCTGCAGATAAGATTCGATTAAAAGCTATCATGGAACGTCATTATGCTCTAATTTACATCCAAAATCCAAGGGTGGCCCCGCTCAGGTTATTATTGCATTAGTGGGATCTCATGGAAAGCTTTTGCCCTTGAAGAAACTTTCCTTTCACGAGCCGAGTGGCCATTATAAAAGCAAAAAAAAAAAAAAATAGTCAGGCCAATTAAATCTGGGATTGGAATCATAATTAGGGTTTTGTTTTGGAGCGAGAACGAATATATTAGCCGGCTTAATTCAGTCTGACCGTGGGCATGTTCAATCAGAGTGTCAGCTCATAGCGATGGACGGCATTATCATCACAAGGACAATGTTAACCAGACTTCCTGGTGCTGTTTTGTCCATGCAGCATGTGTGTTTGTGTTTGCTGTCACTTTAAAACACATGGAAACATGTTTACTTTGATTTAGACGCATCCATGTGCATTTATTATGATCTGTAAGGCACTAATCATGAAGAAATGAAGGTTCTCTAACCTGCTCTGCTGCAAAGAAACTAATTTATGAGTCTCTTTCATGTTTTATGCTGCTTTTATTCTTGCTCACGTAATGAATGCATATTTAATGAGCTGATTTAGCATTAGATCAATAACAAAATGTCCATCACAGGTTCTCATGAGGGCCCATGGGTGGACGGTATCCTCACATGGCTAGCTTTGGCTAATTAACAGCCACAAAAATGCAATTATGCATAAAGTCCTTGTCAAAAATGGCTAAAATCACCATTTTCATATAAAATCTGAAGCATTTCCCATGACAAATAATAAAACTCCTGGATTCTCTCTCAGGTTGCCACACCACATCCATCAACTGAACTTTTCATTTGAGTGCATCTCTCTGCACTGTCATCATGCTGTAAGTCCTCACTACAGCACCAAATCAAAGTCTAATTTAATTACAGAGCAGAGAGTTTAGATGCATCAAAAGTTAAACCAAAGTAATAGCAGGTAAAACAGTACATAACTAGAAAAGCACTCGGAGAGCGCATACCTCCGCCATGCCGTTTGTCTGTTTGTTTGTCTGTCCGTCTGTGTGTGTGTGTGTCTGTTTGTCTGTTAACAGCATAACTCAAAAAGTCATGGACGGATTGTCACCAACTTTTTACAGGATGTCCGGAAGAGCAAGAGTAACAATTGATTAGATTTTGGAGGTGATCCGGATCACCGTCTGGATCCAGGATTTTTTTGAAGGACTCTGTACATTTCGGCCATCTCTCATAGGTGCGCTGAGAGAGCAGCTCATCCAGTCTTTGTTGAACCAGTGAATTAAAATCATCCATGGAGTAGCCGGGGGCTTGGATGAAGGTGTGCTCACCTTTGCCACTCTCCAAATCCACAACTCAATCAGCCACGTTAATGCTCAGGAGAATGCAGAACGCTAAGGACGGGACAGAACATAAAGACGAGACTAGAAAAGCACTCTGAGAGCGCATACCTCCGCCATGCCATTTGTCTGTCCGTCTGTGTGTGTGTCCGTGTGTGTGTGTGTCTGTTTGTCTGTTAACAGCATAACTCAAAAAGTCATGGACGGATTTTCACCAAATTTTTACAGGATGTCCGGAAGAGCAAGAGTAAGAATCGATTAGATTTTGGAGGTGATCCGGATCACCATCTGGATCCAGGAATTTTTTGAAGGTCGAAGGACAATTGAGAGATGGCCGCCATCTCTCAATTGTCCTTCGACCTTCAAAAAAATCCTCCAAAATCTAATCGATTCTTACTCTTGCTCTTCCGGACATCCTGTAAAAATTTGGTGACAATCCGTCCATGACTTTTTGAGTTATGCTGTTAACAGACAAACAGACACACACACACACACACACACACACACACACACACACACACACACACACACACACACACACACACAGATGGACAGACGGACAGACAGACGGACAGACAAACAAACTCCGGTGATCACATAACCTCCTGGCGGAGGTAAAAATACCATGATTAAAGCGTAATAGGCTAATAAACAGCCATGAAAAGTGTCATTTTGCAGAAAATCCCCTTCAAACATTGCTAAAATTACCATTTTTATTAAAAAATTTGAAGCATTTCTCTTCTCAAACAATAAAAATCCTGGATGCTCCCTTGGTTTGTGACACCACATCAATCAACTGAATTAGATTTTTTTTTTTGTTCTTTTGAGTCAATGCATAGATCTGCACATCAGAGCCAATGAGTATGTCCTATAAGATGATGAATTTTGGCTAATTAACAGCCATGAAAAGTGTCATTCTGCACAAAATCTGTGTCAAAAATGGCTCAAATCACCATTTCAATTAAAAATTTCGGATATTTTTCATTCTAAAGCTGAAATCCTGGATCCTCCCTTGGTTTGTGACACCACATTCATCAAGTTAACTTGTTACCGCCCGACAAAACATCGTTTTACGGAAGGTATTGTTTTCAGCTGTATGGTCTTGCTTGCTTGTATTTTTTTTTTTGTTCTTTTCAGTCAGTGCGTCTCTCTGCACTGTCATGCTGCTGTAAATCCACACTACAGCACTAAATCAAAGTCTAATTTAATTACAGAGCACGTTTAAATGCATCAAAATGGAAACCAAAGTAGTCGCAGGCCAAAAAAATACATTAAAATATCACAACTTAAGCAGAAATGAGCATAAAAAACAATTAATTGGAATAAAAAGCACAAGAACATGCAGTTCTTCACCAGCAATTTTAAAGTTTCTAAAGTGTGAACTTCATGAAAAGGTGGAAACGTTCCGGAGATGAAGAGCAGCTACTGCTGTTACCTCTATTTTTATGTGAAATTTATCATTAGATCAATGACATAATGTCCATCACAAGTTCCCATAAGGATCCATGGATAGAACACATCATATTGAGGCTAATTTTGGCTAATTAACAGTCACAGAAAGTGTAATTCTGCAGAAAATCCTGTTCAAAAATGGCTAAAAATCACCATTTTTATTAAAATTCAAAGTATTTCTCTTCTCAGATGATAAAACTCCTGGCTGCTCCCTCAGGTTGCATCACCACATCCATCAAGCGAACTTGTATTTTCTGTCTTTTTCAGTCAGTGCGTCTATCTGCACTGTCATGCTGCTGAAACTCCTCACTACAGCAATAAATCACAGTCTAATGTAATTACAGAGCGAATGTAAATGCATCAAAAGTTAAACCAAAGCAATAGCAGTCCAACAGATACACTGAAATACCAACACTAAGGCACAAATGAGCATAAAAAACTATAAATTGGAATAAAAAGCTCAAGAACATGCAGTTCTTCACCAGCAATTTTAAAGTTTTTAAATTGTGAACTGCATGAAAAGATGAAATGTTCCAGAGATGAAGAGCAGCTACTGCTACTACTTCTATTTTATGTGAAATTTATCGTTAGATTAATGACAAAATGTCCATCACAAGTTCCCATAAGGATCCATGGATGGAGGATATTCAAAAAGGCTAATTTTGGCTAATTAACAGCCACAAAAAAATGAAATTCTACACAAACACCTTGACAAAAATGGCTAAAATCACCATTTTCATTAATGATTTCTCCTATTTTTCATCTTAAAGCTGAAATCCAGGATGCTCCCTTAGGTTGCAACACCATATCCATGAACTGAACTCCTATTTTTTGGGCTTTTTTGAGTCAGTGCATCTACCTGCACATCAGGGCCCATGAGGATATCCGAATAAGGCTATTTTTGGCTAATTAACAAGCACAAAAAGTACAATTCTGCACAAACGTCTTGTCAAAAATGGCTGCTTTAATTAAAAATCTGCAGTATTTCTCTTCTGAAACAATAAAAATCCTGGATTCTCCCTCGGGTTGTGACACCACATCCATCTAGTGAAGCCCAGCATGCTCTCCTGCTGCCAGCGTAGGCCACTGCAGAGTTCATACATCATTTGTTTCTACAAACACTGTACCGTAACACCTTGTGTCGGGTCTCTGGAGGAGGAACACTGGCATGATGAATTACTGCACAGTTTAAGTCCATTTCTAAAATGTTGCACAGTCTCTTGAGGGCAAAATAAAAGTCCTTCCTTGAAGTTCATAATCCAACACCTCTTAATCATTACGTTCCATCACCCTGAGGATGCTGGGTTGATCTGCCTTTATCCCACTGAGGAGCACTTAAAAGCACCTCAGAGGATCATGAGGTTTAATTTCTGAGCCTTCTACAGCTAAAATCAGTGATTATTTTTCTTAAATTAATTAAAAATTAATATTAAATTCCCCATCTGTGTATTAATGAGGCCTACCTGTTGAGGAGAAGGGAATCTGAATTAAGGTTGTTTTTTTTTTTTAAATTAATATTAAACATTTTTACTTTTATCCTGTATGCAAGAAATACACAGAGGCTTGGATTAGCTTTAAAATGGTGCAAATAAAGCATTTTTTTGGCCTCCTAATTAAACACACACACACACACAATCTCCACCTCCTCCAGCTGATAAAACACAGTCAGAAATAAGCATCATGATCCATTAGCAGAACTGGAATCCATTCAGCCAGAGAGTAAAGCTGGAGGAGGGAGGGAGAAGGAAAAGCGTCTTACCTTCCTCTTAGCGCTGAAATCTCTCTGCAGCAGCTTTTCTTTCTTTCTTTTTGTTGTAGGAGAAAAATGGGAGGAATTTTCCAGGTAATTTTCCTTGACAGCAGCCACTCCTCCTCCTCCTCCTCCTGGTGTCCGTCACAGAGCAGCTCTCAGACACATTCCAGATCTTCCCTCTGTCCTGCTGCCTTCTCTGGAGAGAATAAAGTCACCGTGGACCCCCACCCCCACCCCCGCCTGATCCCGGCGGGCCACGCCCCCTGACCGGACGATCACACCTGATCATCACCGCGGAGCTACCGGGAGTCTGATCCGGTAAAACACACAACTGACGGAGGTGGAACCAGGCTCTTAGTGCATCGTGGGGGTCAAAATTAACTACATCTACTAATTAGATGATTAAAAGATAGAGAGACAAAAGGAAAGTTTTAGAATTGATTTCTTATTGGTTTCCTGATGTCCAACGTGGACTGATCCAATCAGTAGCGTAAAATGGGGGTAACGTTTGTAAAGATTCTACAGATATAAAAACAACAAAGAAAATATACATACTTTGTCACACACAGGTTTTTCAAATTGTTTAACAGGCCAAAGTTTTTTTTTGTTTTTTTTGTTTTTTTAAAATGACTGAATTACAAATTTATTGTGGTTGTTTTGTGAAACTGATGTGATTAAAATGGCTTAAAAGACAGAACAGGAAAAGTTATAAAATAAGAATAATTCAAATTTGTAGTTTTAAAAATATGTAGCTACATAATTAAATATATACATATTTCTAAAAGCAGTGGGAAATAACTGTAATAGCTTTTTTTATTTATTTGGTCTCACGATGTTCTGTATTTTTTTTATTTTAAATTTTATTTATTTTTTTTAACAATGGACGAACAATTATAGATATTTATAAAAGCAGCATGTATGCATGCCTTAAAGCACGCAGAGGTTATTCAAGTGTTTAAGAGTCCAAAGTTTAAGACATACAAAAGAATGAATACAAACTACAGCAGAATAATTAATTAAAATAAATGAATAAATAAATAAATAAAGCACACAAAAGTTAAAGTGCACACAAATTATAATGGAATAATTGAAACAAACTGACTAAAGCAGTAGGAAAAGACAGAACATAAAAAATAAACAGATACACTTTATAGGATATAATACATAAGTGTGACTATATGTGTATATATATTTATGATTTAAATATATATAGTACCTAACTAACAAAAAAAGGCTACAGCATTGTATTGTATTGTATTGTATTGTATTTATTATTTCATTTCAGGCAAGTATATACAGTAGAATCGCATTTTATGCATACAGATATAATTATTTCCATACAGCAGCTACAAAGCTACAGTAGGTGTTACATACAGTAGGATCTGATGCCTGAAAGGGAGTGGGAGGAAGAAAACTTATTTAATCCCACCCCCGTCCCCTTTACTTAAATTCAAATTTTTCACTTCCTATAAATAAAGACAGATATAATAAAAGGTAATTAATTAAATAAATAAAAAGCATACTAGTTAAATAAAGTGCACACAAATTTGATCGAATAACCGAGTGAAAAAATGATTTCTGATGTGTTATTTAACATTTATTTTGCAGTTGAAATCAGAGCAACATTTTTCGAAAATGTGAAAATCAAGTTAATTTTCTGCATAAAGAACAAATTTGCTTTGAAAAAATGGCTCAAAATGGCAGGAAAGATGACCCTTTTCAAGATTTACCATTTATTGTTACAATTACAAAGTTGCAATCTGTTATATACATGTTATATTAATAGTCATAGTACATCAATTTCCAGACAAAATGGACCTTTTTCCTGACTGTGTGTGTTTATCCATGCTTATTTCTCTCTGCCATTCAGCTGAATTGTTGTCCAAATACTGTTACAACCTCATTAATGAGCTGTTTGATGCATTCCTTAATTACTAAAAACACACACACACACACTGTACTTTTGTTCTTTTGAGCCAATCTCTGCACTGTCACGCTGCTGTAAATCCTCACTGCAGCACCAAATCAAAGTCCAATTTAATTAAAAAGCATGTTTGGATGCATCAAAAGTCGAACCAAAGTGATGTACATTTGGAACAGGAGGCCAGACACACTAAAAACACCATAACAAGGCACAAATGAGAATAAAAAGGCAGTAAACTGGAGTAAAAGTCAAACTCAAGAGCACATAGTTCTTCAGCAGCAACTCGAAGTTTCCAAAGTGTGAGCTACATGAAAAGATAAACTGTTCCAGAGATTAAGAGCAGCTTCTGCATTGCGCTCAATCGCCTCTATTTTTGTGCCTGGATTTTGGAACTTCCGAGAGCATCTGGTTGGTTGACCTCACTGTAAATATGTATTGTTCTGCAGCTGAAAATACTTTCCAGCAGGAAGACTATTTTCTCCTGCTCAAAAGTACAGTAGCCAGTCTTTTCTTTAAAAAAAAAAAAATCGCACCATAGAATTGTGACTCTTTTTAAACAGTGGGAGCTAATTAGAGCTGACACACAAAAAGGACTCAGAAGTCAGGGAATAATGAGAAGTGAGCTACTGTGAGAACACAACAATCCCGATTATTATTAAATTACTGTGATTTGATTTGGGAGACCCATTGACAGTTTGCTTATCTGTCCTCGGAGACATTATAAGGAGGAGATTCATTATTTAAAGAATCCTGAATAGAAATCTATGTGACAATTTTGAAACAGATGGTATTTTTGTATTTTAAAGTGCTTTCTAAAACATCCAGCCAGTCATGCTGTTGCGCTGACACAAGTTCAGTGTTATGTAAGAGTGAGAATGCTTAAAAAATGTCCAACCTGTTGGGAAAAACATATTTTTTTCAGATTTGACTGATGATTCAAGACAATTTTTTATGTCATAATGACCTTTGAAAATGCAGTTATGCATCTTTTTCCATTTATTTAAACTTGCACTCTGTGAGTCTGAAATAGGTGCTTGGAAATATTACCTGGATGGCTGCCAAATGGTAGCCTAGCCGCGCTAGACAACCCATGTCAACGAATTTAATTCTCTGCCAGGGTGGGTCTAGTTACCCTCGGTAAGCCTCGAGGTTGGATGCTCCTAAAACTGGCCGACGAATCACCATGAAGTGTAGAGTCAGAAGGCGAGTGTAACTAAGTGACAACAGAGGCGCGACGATTCTGACAGAAACAACCGGAAGCAACTAGCCTAGCCGCGCTAGACAACCCACGGCAACGAATTTAATTCTCTGCCAGGGTCGACAACAAAAACGACAACAGTCGTTGAGCTCCATTAGCACCGACTCTGAATAATCTTTCTGTTAACATGTCTGTAATATACTTGAACTTCACCCATTGACTGTATAAATAAGGCTTCACCGAACTACCGCATCCTCTGATTTCCGGCGCTCTAGGAACTACGTCAGCCTATTCGTTGCGCTGATTGGTTGTATACCTACCCAATTTGAAAAACAACCTTTTAGCCCGCCTCCCTCCCTGTCGAGAGTTCCTAGACCGTTGTGTCTTCAAACCTGGGTCTAGCACGGCTAGGCTAGGGGAAGGCTGTTTTCAAAAGCAAATACAAAGCTCACTCATTTGCAACATGTGAAAAGCTGTAATGGAAAGTGAATGCTTCAGTCAAAGGAGGACTGTCAGCACAACATGCAAACTCTTCTATAGAAATGAACACACTTTCAGATAAGCATTGATAGTGTTCAGGTCAAAAGCAAAAGTTCTTTCATATAATTTATGAAATATAGTTGACCTCCAATAACTGCACATTTCTAGCATGGCAACCGACCCAGATGTTTAATAATCCACCAGGGAATTATCAGTCCATTGGCAAATTTATATATAAATTCACTGACACATGGATTCCTACATAACGAAAGAATAATCCTAATTTTGGCCACCCATGATGACATTTTTTTTTTCCATTGCAACTTACTGATCCACTCATGCTCCCAACTGGATGAACCCTTTCCCACTCTCTATGAGGGTTTCTCCAGGATTACAATCTATACATGCAGATATTTCAGATTTTAATAGGCTGATTGCAATGAAATAAGCAGTTTTTTGATGTTAATAAGCTCATGCTTCTTGTGCAGATATGACAACATATCATCAACATACATTTTTAACTTTAACTTAAAGTAATAAGAATATGCTTATTTATGGCTGCTTGGTTGTATTCTAATGTAATAAAAAGACGTCTCCCTACAAACATCTACATGCTATCACATGCTATAGAGTTATGATTTCCTTTCACTGGAACTCAAGGGGCCCACACCACTTAAAATCACCTCCAGATAAAAAACAAACAAAAACATTACAGAGGTGCTTTGGTAGTATATAGCCGCCTGAAACGGACTCCTTTAAGGCTTGTTTTGGAGGACTTTTAGTCAATGTGAAGATGAAGGATATGTGGTGCTCCGGGGGCTGCAGAGACTGCCTCTATCCTGGTGGTGCTTGTCTTTAGCTTTGCAGAGGAATGCCAGATGTAGTGAAGGAGGCCCTAAATGGAGGCGGGCGAGGTCCGGTGCATCAATAATACCTCAAAGATGACAAATAGGCTATTTTTTTCTCTGGGGTTATTGTTTCACGTTGAGTTATTTATGGCTCCTCAGGCTATTCAGTGACCTGACCACAGGTGTCTCTTACGCCGCCGAAGGCTCTGGCAGCTGTGTTCACTTTCAGATTTTCACCCCCACCTCTGTCTTGAGAGCTAGGATGATGCATTTATCTTCAAATGCCAGAGTTGTCTCATAAGTCCTCTGCCGCTGGGTGCATCGATCCGACTCATGGATCTCTGTGGTCTACAGGTTTATAATGCAACTTTCACTGCTTTTTTGAGGATGTTTTTTCACATTGTCCTGAGACTGTCCACCTTGAATTCTTGTCCCCATCTGTGCGACAAGAAGTGGTTCTGCGACTTAAAGTGATCTTCTTTCACTTTTCTATTCAAATAACAGGTTTTGGTCGATGCAGCACAAAGCGTTTCATCAACATGGCAGTCGATGTGCTTCATTCAGTAAACTAATGTTTAGTGAACAGACACTGAGTTAGATTCACCACATGGATACCTCATTCAGTTGATGAATATTTACATCTGCTATGTTGATTTACTTTGATTTCTTGGGCAAATACTTCCTTTTTCCCTCAAATGGAGCTCTGCACAGGTTATACACATTGCCAAAATGATGGAAAGTGAATGTTTCAGTCAAAGGAGGGTTGTCAATGCAACATGCACACAACAAACTCAGACATAGCAACCCATGTACTGAAAATGACAAGATCATCTAAGAACTTACATCATGTATTGACTAGACAAGATGCAGGTTTCCAAAACTTGAAAATGAAAATGACAAGAAAATTGTCCAAAATGAGTCAAAATTCACCTGAAATTACCCAAAGATGATCCAAATTGACTTAAAATTTGCAGAATGACACAGGGCTAGCTTGTGATGCTTCAAAAATTGTATGAAATGACTCCAAATTTGTGCAGAATGACTTGAAAATTATCCAAATTACAGCAAATTTGTTGAAAATGAAATGAAAATTGTACTAAATTGCTAGAAAATTATCCAATTTCTTACTCAGCAAGTGAATAAAATTATACTGACACATATTTAGATTCACTACATGTATTCCTAACCCAGTTGATGAATATTTACACCTGCTTTGTTGATTCACTTTCAGTTCTTGTGCAAATACATCGTTTTTTCTCTCTTAAATAGGGCTCTGCACAGGTTATACACATTGCAAAAAGATAAAGATAAAACGACAATTGATTTGAGACTTCCATAGCACAAGTTTCGATGGAAACGTTCAGATGTCACATGTAAATATATATGTAAATAAGGAAAAAAATAGTAGAAGCAAAGAGAATCAGCTCATTCATTAGCAGCATGTGAAAAACTGTAATGGAAAGTGAATGCTTCAGTCAAAGGAGGACTGTCAACACAACATGCAAACTCTTCTATAGAAACGAACACAATTTCAGGTAAACAATGATGACGTTCAGGTCAAAAGCAGAAGTTCTTTCATATGCTGCTAATGAACGAGCTGATTATTTTTGCTTCTACTATTTTTTTCCTTATTTACATATATATTTACATGTGACATCTGAACGTTTCCATTGAGACTTCCATAACACAAGTTTCGATGGAAACGTTCAGATGTCACATGTAAATATATATGTGAATAAGGAAAAAATAGTAGAAGCAAAAATAATCAGCTCATTCATTAGCAGCATGTGAAAAACTGTGATGGAAAGTGAATGTTTCAGTCAAAGGAGGACTGTTAACACAACATGCAAACTCTTCTATAGAAACAAACGCAATTTCAGATAAACAATGATGACGTTCAGGTCAAAAGCAAAAGTTCTTTCATATAATTTATGAAACATAGTTATAAGTTCATGTGAACTACAAGAAACCAGAAACAGATGTAAAAACTATGCATATGTCTTTATCTTCGTGTGTCTAGAGAGTCTTTCCTGCTTTTTAAACAAGAATGCAGCTATTGATTTTGGCATCTGACGCTATCTTTTGCAGTGTTCTCTGACTTCAAATATATTTATACTGCTATTTTGTACCTGGAAAAAAAACTTGCCCTTAGGTTAAGATTGCATTTCGGAAAAATCGGTATTTTGACAAACATACTTCTACTTTTGAAAACCCTGGCTGATATACTAAATGGGATAGACACAATATTACAAACACCTCACAGTAAAACACCGCACAATTCAATAACAACACAAGCTATATTGATCCAACACCTCTCTGAAACTAAATCTGAGCATCATAATCGCCGTGGAGACTGGATTTATAGCAGGACGGCAGATTGTATTTGGTTCAGCTTGGTGTAAATAACAAACTGGAAATTGAATATAGTCCACATTTCGTGTCATTTCTGTTTTTATTACCACTCGTAAAGATGCATGAATGTGTGTACAAAGAAACCTGAAACAATCTCATATAACTCCCTGATAAGGCCAAGATAGCTGACATTGCTCGGAGAATAAATTATGGCATATTGGGGAAGAGTTGTGTAGAACAGTGAACCAGCTCTTTTCCCATTGCAGACATCCTTCAGGGGGTCATGGGAGCTTAGACATCCAGTCCACGTGTGTTTTGGGGGTTTGGAGAAGGCCTAAGGTCCCTCTGTTCCTCAAGTCACTGGGCTATTTTATAACCATAGAGAACCAAAGCTGTGTTTGTATTCTTGGCAAAAGGTCAAACACATTTCTGGTGGATGTTGGACTCTGCTAAGGTCGTCTGTTGTCTCGGATCCAGCTATGAAATCCCTTAAACATCAGCTAGGGCGAGGAGAGTGTCCAGTTTGGGAACCTGTGAGTCTTGTGTTTATGTTTTTTAGGTGTGACGTGGTTCTTTTGGATTCATCAGACACTGAAAGTCACAGTCTGAGAGTGAGGCAGCAGAGTGTGAAGCAGTCAGGATGAGAATCAACGCCTCCAGGTCTGAGGCCATCGATCTTGGCCAGAGAATTGTTCCCGCTTGGTTTAGGAGTAAGTTGCTGCCCTAAGCAAACAAATTTAAGTATCTCCAGTCTGACTCAACAAATGTAAACTTCAGATATAAGCCAGTCAATTCTGCTTTAGTCTCCACTTCCACTTTGAAATCCCCCTTTGCTACAGAAGAAACTATAACAAACTCAGATATAGCAACCTATGTACTGAAAATGACAAGCTTGGCTAAGAACTTAAATCACACATTGACTAGAAAAGATCCAAGTTTCTATAAAACTTTATAAATTGACAAAAATTATCAAAATTCACTCAAAATTACTAAAAAAAAATCCAAATTGACTTAAAATTTGTAGAATGACATAAGATTAGTTCATGATGCTTCAAAAATGATGCAAAATTACAGGAAATTTATTGAAAATGAAATGAAAATTGTCCTAAGTTGCTTGAAAATTATTTCAATTTCTGAGTCAATGACTGTCTTGGTTATTTTGGTGAATTTGCCATTTTATTGACAGTTCTCCTCTCTCTGCGTGCAAATGTTCCATCAAAACCATTTCATGTTGGGGCACCACTGCTGCATCCTGGGCTTAGCAAAACACTCAGATTATTTGTAATTGATTTAAAGTAACACAAACAAACCACAGTGTTTTTTCCCTGATACCAGAATGATAATGGGTGCAACCACACCATTCTCCAATGGCAACATAGCACTGGAGAGATAGATCTGGCTATGTAGGACTTAAACATCTTGGGATCTTGTTCAGGAGTGACAGAGAAAAGCAGCGTAACATGGACAGATGGATTGGTGCAGCATTAACAGTGTGGGAATTAAAACAGTCTCTCGTGGTGAAGAGGGACAACTCGCATCTCCCTGTGTGCAAATGCTACAACGGAATCATCTCTTTGCTGGGGCATCATTGCTGCATCCTGGGTTTAGCAGCATCCAGGATGTTTTTGATTGATTTAAAGTAACACAAGCAAGTCACAGAGTTTTTTCCCCTGGAGTGGAATGATAATGGGTGCAGCCAGACCATTCTCCAACACCAACACAGCAATGTGGGAAATGGTCTGGCATTATAGGACTCAAGTTTCTCGGGATCTTGTTCACAACTAACAAAAAAAATGCAACATTTGATGGATAGATGGATTGGTGCAGCACCAGCAGTGAACTTTGGTGTTAAACCAGACATTTGTGGTGCAGAGGGAGCAGAGCCAGAAGATGAAACTCTCAATTTACTCATTGATCTACACTCACTGGCCACTTTATTAGGTACACTTGTTCAACTGCTTGTTAACACAAATATTTAACCGGCCTAACACATGGCAGTAACTCAGTGCATTTAGACATGCAGACATCATCACTGCTGAAGTTCAAACCAAGATTTAAGTGACCTTGAACACTGGCATGTTTGTTAACTGATGGGTTGATTTGACTTTTTCAGCACCTTTGGGATGTGTTGCTGTTGTGTCACTACTCACAAATCTCTCTGAGGAATGTTTCCAGCACCTTGTTGAATCAATACCACAAAGAATTGAGGCAGTTCTGGAGGCAAAACAGGTCAAACCCAGTACTGGCAAGGTGTAATTAATAAAGTGGTAGGTGAGTGCATGTTTTCACCCCCATATATACCCTCAATACAAGCAGCCAAAATGAGTTTCGTCATTAGGACGTCTGGGTTCAGTCTTAGAGAAAGATTAAGTAGCTCTAACATCCAGAGGGACTCAAAGATGAGTCACTTCTCCTTCGAAAGGAGCCGCTTGAGGTGGTTTGGGCATCAGATTAGGAGGCGTCCTGGGCGTTTTCCATTGGAGGCAGGTCCAACTGGGAGGAGACCTTGGTATAAACCCAAAACTTTTTTGGAAGGATTAAAATATCTTATCTAGTCTGGCAAAGCCTTGAGATCCCCCAGGTGGAGCTGAAAAATGTTCATGGGGAGCATGAAGTCTGGAAAGACCCGATTAACCAAGACATGACCCCTGATAAATGAAAGAAAATGGATGAAGGACAGAGGAAAAGTTATATCACTTCTTAAATTTGGACTTTTCCACCTGCTAGTAGCCTTAGGATCTAAAAAACAATCGAACCAACGAACACAAAGGCCTTCACTTCCCAAAAACCCTATTAAAACTTTAAAACTTAAAAACTTGCTGCTTTAGAAATATTGACTGATGACTAAACAAATGCCACTAAATAAATAAAAACACATCTGATCTCAGGACACAAACCGTTAAAGTGTCAAGCCGCTCTGTGTGAAGATCTAAGAAGTGTGAACAACGAGGGGCCCGAGGCTGTTTTTCTGGGGAGAAAAGTTTGTCTTAAACTCCCTTTCTGAACCCAGTTGCTTACATTGCATAGGCCATGAAGTTCTGTAAGATGTCAGCTATGAAGCGTTGTGTTGAAAAAGCCTGCGTTCCTGCCATGAAGTGACAGTTTGACAGTTTAAAGTTTAAAGAATGACTCAAGCACTCAAACTCCACTTATACTTCAATCAGGGAAGTGTTTGTCTCTTTTCCTGCTACTTCCAACTCTTGCTTTTCTTGAGCTGTGTAATCGCTGATGGAAACATGACTTGGTAACCTGTGATTTGCAGCTCAGAAGCTAAAACTCAGTGTTGCACATGCAATAATAGAAAAACATGACTTTTTTTTGGCCTATTACTGACAAAAAAAATCAGACTTTTGGTTCATTCATGACTAGGGATGTTTTTGTTCATCTCCTGACTGCAGTTTTCCTGGTCAACTCATGCTACCTTTCTCAAACAAACTTAAATGAATGAAGAAACACTTTAAAGGTCAGGTTCCTCGTCTCTCTGACAGGCATCTCTGAGAGCCATTACTGCACCACAGTAGTCTCTCAAAACTGATGTTCTCTCACATATGTCGGATGCAGACATTAAACTTATTGCATTTTGGGGGGAAAAAACCCTCCTCTGTCCTTTCACTGCAAGGGGAATGCAAACAAGTGCGACTTCAGCCTCTCGCTTGGCACAGAAAAATACATTTTCGCTGTTATCAGCTTCAGTTGGTTAAATGCTAAATTATTCATAGGGAGGTTAAAGCTTGGCCTCATGAGATTAGTGAACCTAATTGTTCATCCAGCCTGCTGCTTGAATGCAGAAGCAAAAAGCTGGCTGAACACCACCATCCTGGATGATTTCTGTAATGAGAAAAAGAGACATGACTTTCAGTAATTATTTACAGAACTCCCTAAACTTTTAATGCACTCCGCTAAGCAATAATGGCTACTTCCAACTTTGCAGGTTGTGAAAATTAGAAGGAAATTAGACATCAAGTTAGGAGAAATTGGATCGCGTTTACCGCTCGGAGCGTCTTGGAAACACAGTATCCGGATTTTATTGGCATTTAAGTAAGCAATGAATGCTGTTAAAGAAATTTTACAGGCATTGTGTCCCTTTATTTCTAATTGAAATCTCCTGTGTGTTGAATCAGATTCTCCCAAACCTTAAACCAAAATGCTTCAGTCACCTAAAAATAAGCCCAGATGGGAGTCTGGGGTCTAGTATTTGAGGCCTGTTTTATGAAGCAGGATTTGAGGTTAGCGAGGTAACTTCGGGTTCACTTCTTATGAGGTACATCACCAGAGCCGAGCTCAGGGCAAATGTGACGGTGTAACTTTGTTGTTCTATAGGCCTTTATGTATCTGTATAATGGTAATACACATACTGATAAAGCGCTAGAACCTTCCTTGACTTTATAACATCTGCAGTAAACATGCATATCACCTTCATTTAATGCTTTCAAGCAGCTCAAGGAAAAAAAATGTTTTACAAACTGTAAGAATATGACACTGAATGTGACATTAAGTTCATCCTCTGCATCACCTTGATTTTTTTTAAAATCATTTTATTATTTATTCCTGACATTATTTAGTCTTTTTTTGTTGTGAGAAACATAAAGGGGCTACATCTCTAACTCAGTTATACAAGTTTGTGTTGTATAGTAATAATTTAGCTGCAGTTTGAGTAAGAAAGATACATCAAAGTAATTTAGACAATGTTAAAACTTGTAAGAACCAGAGATACTGATAAGCTTTCTTTTGTTTGTTTTTTGCCGTTTTTCATTCATTGTTTTGACTGCAGCAGCAAAACCAGACAGCTGTGTTGCTTTAGGCCTGTATTATACTTTAAAATTGGGATTAGTACAGTGAGAAATGTGCAGCTCTAAACATATCCGTGTTTGCGATCGGTCAGCTGGTGTTAACTCTGCTTCTTTTATGGAAATGCAAGATTTATCATCGTTGATTGACTTACGAAGTTGCTAACCAGGTTCCTGAGATTGTTTATCCTGACTGTAGTTGTTAGGTTTTGTGAAGCCAGATAATGAAAAGATATCGTAGATATGTTGATTTGCTTCACAGTACAGGCCTCCCGTGTCAGAGATAAGAAAAGTAGTTAGATTTAGTTACAACAAATGTCATTTTTAGGAGACAGGTTTGCAGCAAAGACGCACAAACTGTACTTATATGGTGGTTTTCAGCCTTTACTTTGACAAAGTGCATACTTCCAAATCTAAACGTCATGTAGCAAAATACTGTCTGAGAATAATAGCATTCCTAAAACTAAAACTACTACCTGTAGTATTCAAAACATTACATAACAGTCTTCATTTCATCAGTAAATACACTATCAGTGAGAAGGTCCACATTGTTCTACAGACAGAAGTCTGCCTTTAAAGGGAATTTATTTTTACATCATGTTGTGCTGTTCTGTTTAGTAAAGAAAAATACAAGGTTGTAGAGAAAAAAGTGTGACTGTTGCCTGTAAGATGAGATATATGTTTGACTCAGTCAAACCTGCAGCTGAAAAATTGAACTTAGCTTCTTTTAGCTCTTTGTTTTGGCTGGGTGGCTTCTCTGAGGAAATAGTATAAAAAACTGCTTCTCTTACTACTCAGATCTAAACATCAGAGAGATGAAGTTAGCAATTAATGCTGAAAGTTGAACAACTGATAGCAAAAGAAGCAGATATACACTGCTGCTCAAAGGTTTGGGGTCACCCAGGCAATTTCACTTTTTCCGTGAAAACTCAGTTTTTTCGTATGCTAACATTATTACACAAGGGTTTCTTAATCATCAGTGAACCTATGTTCCATTAAAAAACAGCTGTTTCCAGCTAGAATACTCATTTACCACATTAAGAATGCCTCGGCTGCATTTCTGATTAATTTCATGTTATCTTCATTGAAAAATTAACTGCTTTTCTTTAAAAAAACAAAAAAAAAAGGACATTTCTAAGTGACCCCAAATTTTTGAACTGGAGTGTACTTCTCAAGAGCTGGTGAGGACAAAAACAGCTTCTCCTCTGGAGACAAAACTCAAATAAAATGCTGCCTTAACATCTATAGTAAAGCCTTATATGCAGTTTTGGAAATGGTCTCTCACTTGTTACTGTGGATCTGACATTTTCCCAGCAGCAGCCTGATTAGTGTCCAGCCCTGCTGTCACACATGCAGCAGAAGCTTCAGCTCTAAAACCTGAGCAAGGACGGCTTCTTAGACCACAGTTCATTCTTTTAAAGACTGATCCTGCTCTTACATTGATCAAACCTAACCGTCATGAGGGCAGGATGTATTGCACAGCTGGTGTACTAGATTGCAGGTTTATACTTAGTGTATACTTAGTGTGGACACACTGCTTTTCTTCTCTGTGTAGACACAGCAAGGCGGACGTTTCAAAGAAATGATGTCAATCCTAATTTGATTCCCGGTGCCGGGCAGAGCTGCTGCTGGATACCTACAGTACCAGAGCACTTGTTGGGGAAGACGATATGGTCGGTGCAATTAATCACGGGATGCACTTAGAGATGGGCAAACGGAATTTGAAATGAGCACTTTTGTTTCATTAACTTACAAAGCCTCTGGGGTTGACAGAAAAACAGGCTGGCTGCATCAAAAGTCAAGACCAGGAGAGGAAAAACCTCAAATGGAAATGAAATGGACAGACATGCCCAAGGCGTGCAATTAGTAGCATGGATGGCTCAGGCATCTTTAGGATTGCCCTATTGATTGCTGCAAAAATAGGAATTTCTCCCCCCCACCCCCCCCTCTCACTATATATATATATATATATATATATATATATATATATATATATATATGTGTGTGTGTGTGTGTGTGTGTGTGTGTGTGTGTGTGGAAAAAGCTGGAAAGCTGGTTTTTCTGGTCTCTGAGTGTGACCACCTGGAGGTTACCAGAGAGTGGTTCGATGCCAACCTGCTGCCTTTCTTACGCTAGAACACGTCTGCATGCCGATGGATTATTTCAACATCAAGTTGCTTGTATATATATAAGCGGACAGATTTGTTATATATATATATCTATATATATATCTATATATATATATATATATATATATATATATATATATATACATATATATATATATATATATATATGTGTGTATATATTATGGCATGCCGTTTAGGAAATTATATATATAATGAAAGTCGATATATATATAATGAAACTTGATATATATATAATGAAAGTCGATATATATATAATGAAACTTGATATATATATATATAATGAAAGTCGATATATATATAATGAAAGTCGATATATATATAATGAAACTTGATATATATATAATGAAACTTGATATATATATAATGAAAGTCGATATATATATAATGAAACTTGATATATATATATAATGAAAGTCGATATATACATATATATATAATGAAAGTTGAGATATATATATGGAATGAAAGTCGGAATATAGAATGTTCAGATTTTCATTCCATCTATTCAAAGTTTCATTCCATATATTCAGACTTTTTCCTACTGAGCCCTGGAAGGACATGGCAAACAAAAACAGGAACCTTATTGGACATTTGCTCTTCAGATGAGCTCTTCTGTGATTATCTATCTGTCTTCATGGTTGTCACAGGGAACGGCAACTACGTTTGAGAAAACAGGTAATTTTTAGAGATGTTTTGATTCTGAACACTGAACGTGTTAGCATTAGCTTAGCTTCGACTACATTTGCATCCCTACATAGCTTAAAGGTTAAACACATGCACCATATGTTGATGATAATGATAATATCTATGTTTATCTTTATAGCTGGTCTTAAGGTTAATTACGAGGCAGAGGTCAGCTGCTGCCTGGACACATCCATGATCACGCCACTGGTGGGACACAATTGTACTGGATTTCAGCTGAAGGCTGCTGTTCTGTCCAAACTGAGACATTTTTATTGTGACATACCCTCCACTGTTGTTAGCTTTTGATTCAATCAAATTTTTTGAGATGAGGAAATCACTATTTCATGTTTCTAGTTAAATACCCTACTTTTATGATATATCACTACAGCATGCACTTTTTATATTTTCCATCAATTTCACCCAAAAGTTGAATAACTATTTGTGAGCAGTGTATGTAGACACATAATAGAAGCACATTTCAATAATATATCTGCTGCAGTAGTGCTGTTTATCTACCTAGATTGGTGTAACAGTAAAAAAACAACAACATATGCTACTGATGTTTCTGACTAAAATCTGCTTGAAAAGCACAACTGCTTATCTGTCAAAATGTGTGTAACAAAAGTGTGCACTGAACACTGAATAAAGTCTCTGTAGATTATAGACAAAATTTGCATCTCTCATCACAAATTTCTGTTTATTCACCCAAAGTGCATGGGTAAAATACAAAACAGGTGAAGTACTAAAAAAGATTGATTTTCTAGAAAAGCCAATAGTCAACAATGCAGTTTAATTCTGGGACAGTTGCTCCAGCACCGACACCATGCGTCCCATCAGTGCAACCAAGGTTTTCATTCATCTTCTGGATGTTCTGGAGAATGGCAGAGGTCACGTCTTGGTGTCTTCCGATCTGTTCCAAGAACCGTTCCTCTGACCTCTCCAGATACTGCAGAGGATCCACAGCAGCTTCCTGGTTCCCTTTTCCTGCATAAAAGCATCCAAAAAGTATTAGTTGTCAGTAATTATTTTCTATTTTCATAAACACAGTTAACTTAAAGTAAATGCTCTATTTTGTGATTTTAGGATGGGTCAAAAGATAACATACTGATCATGTTGATGTCTGCATAGTCTAAACAGATCTTACTTGATTTGGTCTGTAGAGAGGAGGACGGCGTGGAGGAGCTGCAGGACGGAACCAGTAAGCTGCAGACTAGTGCTCCTGGTAACTGGACCTCATCATCCAAGGCCGACAACTAAATAAAATGAACAAGACATGCTGTTGATAGCATCTGTAATACAAATGATTTTATCCATTAACTGATTTATTGCTTTGTCCATACAATGTTAGAAAGTGTTACAAATAATACCTGTAATAATTTCCAACAGTGATAAATGCCTTGTTTTATTTTACAACAAAAAACACCAAAAGCATCTGTGTATAAGAAATCAGTGCATTGGATTTCCACATCTGCAAAGCTAGAAAATCACACATCAGAATTTTACCTTGAAATTATGAAAATAGCTGCAGATTACCAGTACTCTTTACTTCATTGTGTTAACTTGATCATTTGAATCAGTTTTTTAGACTTGTATTACTGATACGAAACATAATCAACACATAAATTAAAATGTGTTCGCAAAGAGTTCACTGGTTCTTCAAGGAAAATTTCAATGATAACCATATAGTTCAGTAATATGATTAATGGGTCATTGTGTAACAGCGTGGGAGGTTCTGAATACAGGTCTTGGACTGAAATATTGCTGCTGCTTTCCTCCGGTTTTATAAGGAGTTGTTTCATAGCTTGTTAGCTTACCAGCGGCTAACTGGCTGGCAAACAATAGTTCAACGCCAACCTCTAATCAGTGATCCGGTGTCCGGACCGCGTTAGCTGGCGGAACGTTCATAATACTGATGTGGGACTGTTGTAGCTAGCGTATTCATAGTAGGATAACAGCAGGATGTTGGAGAAATAAAACTTACCATTATCAGGATCGCTGGTCTGCATGGCAGACTCTTAGCGCATCGCACTGCTTGAATGTCTGTGTATTTCAGGCCGATTTCAAAATAAAACTCAATAAAATTCTCGTCCGGGTGAGTGTCCTTCATTGTCGCTTCGCCATACGGACATGTCCCTTCCGGGGCTCGGTAGGAAAAAAAGATTTGATATATATATAATGAAAGTTGATATATATATATATATATATAATGAAAGTCGATATATATATATAATGAAACTTGATATATATATAATGAAAGTTGATATATATATAATGAAAGTTGATATATATATAATGAAACTTGATATATATATAATGAAAGTCGATATATATATATATATATATATCAAGTTTCATTATATATATATCAAGTTTCATTATATATATATCAAGTTTCATTATATATATATCGACTTTCATTATATATATATCAAGTTTCATTATATATATATATCAAGTTTCGTTATATATATATCGACTTTCATTATATATATATCAAGTTTCATTATATATATATCAAGTTATATTATATATATATATATTACATTATATATAACGGCATGCCATATTATATATATATATATATATATATATATATATATATATATATATATATATATATATATATATATATATATATTTTTTTTTTTTTTTTTTAAATGTCCCTAAGACTTCTAATTTTGACAGAAAATGATGGTTTTATGGTCTGGCTCCAGCTCCTGTCCTTCTCCCTCCTTTGGTCCTTTTTCCCCATTTTCTCTCATCCATGTCACCTTCCTACTTGTCTTGTTCCTCTGGCTCCCTCTGTCTGTCGTCTTCCCCTCCTGTCTCTCTCTCCCGGTTGCTTGCCCTCTGTCTGCCTGCATCCTGTCGGCTGATTGCTGCTCTTGGCGCCAGCTGCAGTCAATCAGCTCAACTTCACTCACCTGCTTCCCTCCTCAGCTATATAAGCTCTGCTCTTCCCCTCAGTCTCTGCTGGATCATTGATGGACTCACATGTTGTCACAGACGCTGTCCCCAACAAACCCTACTACTTCTGGACTTTGTCAGTTTTTGGACCTTTCTTCTTTCTCCCCTTGTGGATTCCCTCCCTCTTGGGCCCTGTTGTGCTTTTGTCAGTTTGGCCTTTCCCCAGCCTGTCTGCCCCCTTAAGTAATGGTTCCCCAGTGTGAGTACCTCTCAGTAGTTCTGTAGTATCAAGCAGTTTTGTTTCTTAGTGTTTGTATTGTTTGGTTTTGCTCTCAGTCCTGTTCTCAGTTATCTTGGAGATTTTGATTCTGGTAAAATAAACCCCTTTCCTTTAACAACAGTTTGCCTGTCTGTTGTGTCTGCGCTTGGGTTCTCCAACCTCCCACCGTATCAGATGGAACATTTCTTTATCTGTGACTCATGAATATATATACACTTGATTTATGGTTATTTGATAGTTACTGAATGACTGCAACATGAAAAGTAAAATAAAAATCTAATCACAGTTCAGCCCCAAAAAAGAGGAAATAACTGAAATAGTTCTAAAAATATAAGATAATTACACGAGGGTCATAACATGCTAAAAATGCAACATCTGGCATATGCACTGGTGCAAATACAATGTATGTCATTGTGAGTAGTAATATAACCAATTTCAACTTTTTTGCACAGCCTTGCACAGAATGCTATACAATATATGCACCACCAGCACATATGGACTGAGCTGCTGATTTAGCTTCTCTTTAAGTATAAACCTGCAATCTAGTACAGCAGCTGTGCAATACATCCTGCCCTTATGACGGTTCAGTTTTTGTTCTAATTCAGAGAGATGCAGGTATAGTCAGTCTGGAGACTGTTTAGCATTATTGAGAGGTTTGTTTTGTCCCATGATTTGGGGCAGACTGCATGTCTAGACGACTGCCTTGCAAAAGGAGGAAATTAAAGCACTGACATGCGTGGATCCAACGTAATTACCAAGGTCACAAATGTAGCACAGAGATGATAGAAGCATAAAATTGGGAAATACTGGCCAAATTACACAACATAAAAAGGAAACATTGCAGAAAAGTAGTATATTTTTAATATTATTCCTATTTTATCTACAGTTTTTATGTTTCTTGTTAAAAAAAAAAAAAGACAAAACTTCACAGCGTAAGAAGATGGAAAAAAAGAGCAGCAGGAAACTGTACAATACATTACAGGCTTGCTGGGGTGAACACAATGTTCTGCCTGCTCTGCCACAGCAGGCAAACCTCCGTGTGCATCTAAGGAGTTTTTCTTTGTGACTGCTGGAACAGCAGCAGGAGCCAACATCTTGTGAATATAAAGAATTGGATGGTGCAAGCAGCATTATATTTTTAGATTTTCCACACTAGCAGGCGCACCTTGGCATCAATTAGTGTGTTAAATTTAAACAGCAACTTCTCAGCACTTTCTGATGGCCAGAAGACTGAAACAGATGGTTGACTGCATTCACACGGTGCACCTCAAGGCTTTTAGTTCGTTGAATTTGTATCTATCTTATTAAACGGACAAGTTTAGCTGATAATGAAAAATCTTCATGACTGGCGTTTTTTTTTTTTTTTTTTTTAATACAGTCAGACACAGTGGGTGGAACCAAAGAGCTCAAATTTGGACTCATCAAACCAAAGCACAGATTTCCACTGGTCTAATGTTCATTCCTTGTGTTTCTTTGAGTAAACAAATCTCTACTTTTTGTTGCTTTTCCTTAGTAGTATTTTTTCTAGCAGATATTTGACCATAAAGGCCTGATTGGTCAGTCTCCTCTGAACTATTGATGTAGAAATGTGTCTGCTACTAGAACTCTTGTATGCCAGTTTAGTTGTAGCGCTAGATGGTTTTTGCAACTGCACGTAGTGATACATTTGAACTTTTTGCATTTTTCCAGATTGACTGACCTTCATTACTTAAAGTATTGATGGACTGTCGTTTCTCTTTACTTAGCTGATTGGTTCTTGCCAAAATATGCATTCTTCCAGTTGTTAAATAGGGCTGTCAACTGTGTACCAACCTGACTTCTGCACAACACAACTGATGGTTCCAACCCCATTAAAAAGCCAAGAAATTCCACAAATTAACCATGACAAGGCACACTTGTGAAGTGAAAACCATTTCAGTTGACTACCTCATGAAACTCATTGTTAGAATTCCAAGAGTGTGCAAAACAGTAATCAAAGCAAAGGATGGCTATTTTGAAGAATCCAAAATATAAAACATGTTTTGACTTATTTCACACGTTTTTGTTTACTACACACACATCCATATGTGTTCATCTATAGTTTGATGCCTTCATTGACAATCTAGTGGAAACAGTCATGAAAATAATGAAAAACATTAAATGAGACGGGGTGTCCGCACTTTTGACTTGTAGTGTACCTATAGTTCTAAGAAAAATGTTTTTCCTGCTTCTGGAATTTAATCTTGTTCATAAATTTCCCACATCTGCAGGAGTCTGGAGGGCTTTTCGATTTAGTAAAGAAAGACAGGAATGTTGATGATAGTGTAAGCTGTTTTACAGCATATAGTATTCTTATAGTAGTGATGTAAAGCTTTGTCCTATTGTTTTCTTAACTCGACTTGCAGACTTCTATTCAGAGTTCTCACAATAGCTGTCTTATTTAAAACACTATACAGTTCACATTTCAGCAGGTCTCTGGGGTCTGTCTGTCAGTAGAAGGCCCAAAGTGGCTTCCTGTCATAGTGTAGTTGTTTTTTTTAAGGATGCTAAAGTAGACAAATAATGTCCAAATGACCCTGACTCTAGAACTGACACTGAGCTATATATATACTACGGATATTCTTAGAGTAGTTCAGTGACATGCAAGTGGCAACCTCTGGGTTTGAAAAATGAAGCAGACAAGGAAATAGCATTTCTATAGTGCATTTCTGCAAATGTCCACTTGAGACTGACTCCAAGTCAATCAGCCCCCATAAACAAGGGGTGTCGAACATACGATGCGTGGGCCAAAACCGGCCCGTGCAAGTGTAAAATCTATAGACATCAACTGCACATTGTAAATTTAAAAAAAAATCTTCACCTTGATAAGTTGCTTTGATCATAAAAGAAAATACTGTATTGTTTAGTAGCTCTAGATGCCTGTGACTGTATGTTTTGTGCCTTTGTAGACACATTGTGATCTGCAAGTTGTAATGTGTAAATAATAAATTCATTAATTTATTCAAATAAATAAATAAATAAAAATAAAAATAAAAATAAACAAATATAAAGGGGAAATAGAAGAAGGGAAAAAAAAAAAAAGATGCTCGGGCTTGGGCACGGCCTTGCGGTGGGGTGGTCGTGCCCCTCTGCCCTGGCCCCCCGTGTGGTTTCTGTGTGTGGGGATTGTCCGGTTTCAATCACTTGCTTTGACAATTGTTTTGTTTCCTATTATTATTGTAATGAGGTAAATAACTGTTATTATTCATTGATCTCCTTATTTATATCACTATCATTATCAGCATATATATTATACATCACATATGGAATATGCACGAACACACTCGCACACACACATACACACGCGCGCGCACACACACACACACACACACACACACACACACACACACACACACACACACACACACACACACACACACTCCCTCCTTCATACACACAGAACAGCTTTTTCTGCTTTCATTTCCATTTATTTTTACCTTTCTTCTCTCCCTTTTTCGTCTTTGTTGTATATATAATCGTTATTACTCATTATTGTTTGTTCTCTACTTTGTTTAACACTATCCTCTATATTGTAAAAGTGCCCTGTTTGTATGTCTTTAATGTTCACTGTTGTAATAAATAAAAAAATAAAAACATAAATAACAAATAAATTCAGGTGTAAGTATTGAAATTTCACTTATTTTTCTTAAGAAATTTCAAGTTGTTCATAATGTTTTGTAAAAAAAATAGTTCATTAAATGAGAACATTTCCAGAATTGTGCTTTTTTTCCACTAAAAAGACGGGAAAAATTTGGTGGCTATTATGCTCACATTTTACTGGTCTGGCGCACTTGAGATCAAATTGGCCGAATGCGGCCCCTGAACTGAAATGAATTTGACGCTTTTGCTATAGTCCTCATGTTAAAATGCTCAAAAAATGGATTAGGTCTCTACAGCGAGTCCTGTTTTCCTCATTAAGGCCAGTAAATGCTTTTCATGTTCATGTGCACAGACCCATACAGAAACTGAAAGCAGACCAGATGTTGACGCAGTCGCAGTCTTATTCATAACATGAAAACGCGACACATTTGCATTTGGCCTCATATCAGACACTCAAGAACACTAAGCAATCTTTAGAGAATATCATTGCCTCTTACAGATTGGGTTCTAGCACCAAGCTAGTAAGTATTGCTGAGATAGGCCGGGCACAGTGGGTAGACATAACCTGTAATTTATGTTTTTTTTGTTGTTTGTTTACCCAATTTGGGACAGACTGGCCAAAACACAAATTATTGACTTGAATATCATGGCATTTTGTAGTGAACCTCATTGTCTCTAGTGGCCAAATTCTGCTGACTAAGAAGCCGTTTATACGAGGACCATCCTAACAGAAAACGCAAAAGTGGCGTCTTGTCATTTCACGTTTAGACGAGCGGTTTTGAAGGAAATCTGCGTATATACGGTGACTCTATAGTGTGTGGAATTCGATTGGATATGCATGCCAGGCAGCTGGGTGGCGCTGTGATAAAACTCTGCCATGTCTACGTGCATGCTTACTATCTCCCTTTTCGGATCTCCGCCGCGGTAAATGTTCATGAATGGAATCTGTAGAGATTCTTTACTCTCAAAAAAACATTATTTTCCCCCTGACAGAAGATTCTGTTATGTTTGGTGTGTTTAAAGATGACAAGAATCTAGAATTTATGCTGAATGTTTTATTGCTTTTAGGAAAATTCTTTATTCACAAATGCAGGTACTTTAAATCTAGACCCTGTTTTACTCACTGGAAGAATGAGTTCTTACTTTTTTGTAAATCTTTAAAATTAATTGAAAATAGGAAAGCCCTTCACTTGTTTTCTTTATTAGATAAATTTGATTTAATTTAAAAGTCCCTTCACAAATTTATTTTTTATCTATCTCTTTCTCTTTTTCTTCTTCCTTCTCTCTCCCTCCTTTCCTTTTCTATTTGGAATTACTCTGATTGCTCGATCTGTGATGGAAGTTCGTTAATGATGATGATCATATGTGCCTTGTTTGTTTGTGTATACTGTTCTAAATAATAAAAAAAAATCTGTACAGATTCTATACGTTTGTTGGTACGACTCCTGTAGTTTTTTTTAATTTTTTTTTATTGAACAGTGAATAGAACAAAGCAGTTCAACACAGAGACAAAAAAACAAATAAAGAAAAGTATTGCCAGGGGGTCACAAATAAGAAACAGATTACAGAAAAACATTAAATACATTACACAAATGCACAGTTTTAATGGCTTTAGTGTTAGTGGAGTTCATAATAGTGTAGATATACTGTTTGGTTTCGTTTTGGAAGAGAAAAAAAACAAGGGTTTTTATTTATATATCTGCATTTATGAATATGAAATTTAGCTAGTAAAATGATGAGGTTAATTATATAATACTGTCTGCTTTTGGAAGGAGTAAAAGAAGTGTAACCAAACAGTATATTTTCAAAACAAAGAGTAAAACTGTTGTCAATAGACGTAGAAATAAAATGACAAACATCTTTCCAGAAATCATTTGAAACAGGGCAAGACCAAAATAAATGAAAATTATCTTCAGAGCATTTTGAACAGAAAGAGCAGTTAGTATCAATATGTTTTCCAAAATGCTGTAAAAGAAATATTTTAGAAGGATAAATTTTATGAATTAATTTAAAAGACACTTCTTTTATTTTGTTGTTAATCAAATATTTAGTTGGTAAGATCCAAATTTTTTTCCAATCAAGATTAGGTAATAGCTTATTCCAATAAAACATTACATAAGGAAGAGACACTATGTCCCTTTGAAACAAAGTGCGTATGAAACTATTGCTGTTACGTGTTGTTGAGAAACAAATCCTGCCTACTTCGCTCTTAGATGGATCTAGAGGCAAGGGAGCTGGTATCTGGTTCACTGAGCCTCTAAATAATAAAGAAACACCAGCAGGAATTGCATTAATAATTATGTTAAATTCCTCAGCAGAGATTGAAATGGTGTGTTTTGAAATAAAATCTTCATATGTGAGTAATAAACCGTTGGAGTCAAACAGCTGGTGAACCAGTAGTATATTATGAGAAAACCAGACAGGGTAAAATAAAGATTTGTTTCTATATGTTATGTCTTTGTTATTCCATATGTAATATCTATTCGGAGAGAAGTTGTGTTTATATATTAGGGACCATGAAAGAAGCATCTGTTTATGGAAAGGTACGACTCCTGTAGTGTACATAGAGCTGCCAGAGTTGCTTGAAGGTAGGAAGGATGGAAATAATCACACATCTTTGTTTACGTCCTTGTACCGGCCGGCAAACCAAAGCACGTATGTGACGTAATCGCGTACGCGACGTGGTCAGATCTCGGCAAAGTTTTGCGTTTTGCGGTTTAGACGGAAACGTAACGGCGGAGCGTTTTCTACTTTTCCACTCTGGAGGCCGGTTTCAAATTTTTGCGTTTTCAAGCCCCCAAAACGCCGTCCTCGTATAAACGGTAGGGTGTTTTGTTGAAATATTTTGCCGTTTTCACCTGTAAGCGTCCTCGTGTAAACGGCCCCTAAGGCTGAATCCCAAACCGCCCCCTACACTACCGAGTGTCACTCCAAAAGAAGTCACACTCGCAGCTGTGGAGGGCACTTTAATTGAAGGGGGAGGGTATAAATACGATCGTCAGGAATGGGACGCCCTGTCGCCTCACCGGAAAACGTCATCGCCATGGTAACACAAAGACGTCTACTGTGCATGGCTGTAGCACTGTGGCACAGGTTGCAGGCAATGATGTAGGGGCTACATTCTGCTTCAAATAATTTGAAGTCATCCCACATGTTTTCCAATCCTATTATCTGGCATTTCAAATCCAACAAATGAATGAATGAATAAATGAATTCTGTCAGTTGTGTTCAAATTTTAAGGTGTCAGGAGGTGCACAATTAAATCAAACGTCAGCAGAGAAGATTTGTTTCTTTTGTTTTATCTTTTTCACCACTCTTTTTGTGATGTTCTGTCAGTGTGAAAAAGGCGTGGGAGAAATAATGGACGCATGTGGAACTTACATCGATATGTTGTTTCCTCCTCCATTTCGACGTTGCACTTCCTGAAAAAGTTGTCGAGAGTGAGCATCGATGCAGACTCGCTATTTAAGGGCTGAACAGTCCACTCCCCCTCCGCACTACGCCATTTGGGACGGCCCTTAATATGGAGGACAATCCGCGGGAACGCGCAAACGGAGGGGCAGTGTGTAGGGATAGTGTGTAGGGGGCGGTTTGGGATTCAGCCCACTAATCATCTGACTTTCTCTCTTGAACAACCAGGAGGTGACATTTTCAGTGAAATACCTCAGCAGCCATCACCGGTTTAATTATCAGACACAAAAATCTCTTGATTTGACTTGTAAAGAATCTGGCAGTCAAGCAACACCACAGGGCAGACAAAACAACAACAAAAAAAACACTTAAAAAAATTATTTTATTTAGATTTATTAGGACACGTGGGGTTTGTGAACCCAAAAGCAGGCACTCAGAGGCAGGCAGATTCTTAAATGATTTAATAAACAAACTCAACTCAAAATACTCCATATGGGAGGCACAGAAATAAACAGAATGGGGCTCTAAACTAAACAGGAGCAATAACTAAAATGGCCACGATACAGCTTAACTAAACACCAAAAGGGGATTACTCGCGTCTTACAGTCCAGGGAGCGGGAGCCGAGGCAGGGAGAGAGCTGACAGGGATCGGTGGTGGGGTTGTGATAGGGACCGCGGGGTGGGAGAGAGTCCAGGGGCAAAGCTGACAGGGAGAGTTCCAGAGCTGGGGACCAGGCAGGACAGAGCAGGCAGGGAGATCCAGGGTTGGAGGGGAAACCGGAGCACACAGGGAATCCCAGAGCGAGAGGGGAGACAGAGCAAACCAGGCAGGCGTATTCCAGGTAGATGAACCGAAGGTAATGACCCAGCACTGAGTAGTGGGGAGAGGCAGGCTTTATACGCTGCTGATTGCAGATTGTGTGCAGCTGTGCTCCTTGGCAGCCGCACCTAATCAGCCAGGCTTTTAGCCAGCTGGCCAGGAGAGCAATACAGAGGAGGGAGGGGCCATAACAAGATTTCAATTGAATGGATTGCTATGAATTTTTGTAGAAAAACTCATTGTCTTCATGGGTTAAATCCTGATGACTTTGCTATTTCTTTGATCTTTTCAATATAGCTGCTAGCACGTGAAACACCTCACCAGCTAATAGATACTGCACAGACATTCATGGTTCCCAGAGGATGAATCCTATACTGACTTCATCAGCCATTGCCATCATCAGGATAAAATTTACATTATCTAATAATATATCTTAAAATCTACAGGGTGGAGCTGTACAGTGGAGTAGTGGTTAGCACTTTAGCCTTGCAGCAAGAAGATCCCCGGTTCAAATCCTGGGGTGGGCCTGGGATCTTTCTGCATGGAGTTTGCATGTTCTCCCTGTGCATGCGTGGGTTTTCTCTGGGCACTCCGGCTTCCGCCCACAGTCCAAAAACATGCTGAGGTTAATTGATAACTCTAAATTGCCCGTAGGTGTGAATGTGAGTGTGACTGTGTGTCTGTATATGTAGCCCTGTGACAGACTGGTGACCTGTCCAGGGTGTCCCCTGCCTTTGCCCGAGTCAGCTGGGATAGGCTCCAGTGACCCTAGTGAGGATAAAGCGGTGTAAAGAGAATGGATGGATGGATCTAGAGGGTGGATCTACTGAATGTTCAAGCACCACCAGAGGATCAACAGTTTTATGATCATTTTTAAACTCTAAATTTAGATATTATAGTAACCTGTTGTAATCTTAAAGAAAACTGCAACCATATTTAGTGGATTCTTACTTTAATTATCTGTATTTTATGCATAATCTTGCTCACAGACATCCAAACAAACAAATTCCAATGCAAACATTATTTCCATGATAGATGTAGAAGCACAAATGCAGAAAAATGACTGGGACTCAGATGTTGTACCTGCAGGAGCCCGAAGGCCTTTGAATCATGCTGGAGCCTAATGGCTTGTCCTTGAAAGATAAATGACGTGTAATTGTATCAGGAAATCCCAAACTGTGTGAACTCTCTTCCTGCTGCTATCTGATTCCGACTCCCACTGACAGAAGACACGTTGCCTGGAGAAAGGTGGCTGATGCTATTGATAGCCTGCGTGGGCTGCTATCATTAGCGTAGCGGAGAAGCAATCATTACCCATATTTTTTCACCAGTTGATGTGATTTGATTGGAACATTCTGCATCTCCCCAAATCAGATCGATAGTTGCCCAAAGCAATTGCATATCTAAATGTCTGTGTCTACCACAGGTGATCGATTATTTGCTGATGCGGTCACAAGCAACGCATTTTAACTGCTGAGATTGTTGCTTAACACAGGCAAGTTCCTCATAATACATCATACTGTGAGCTCACACAGTGAAAAACTACTTGTTGCATTCAATAAAGGAGGTCATTTATGAGATCACAGGGGTCCCATCAGTTTCTTAAAGGCAGCAGTATATCTATTTGGTGCTATATAGCTTAAAATGACACGAGTTTGCGTGGGTTTGAAATCTGAGTCTCATAGCTCAACAAAAACATTATATTTTCCTCAAAAATCCACATCAGTTCAACAGTAATCTCATCAGTGACTGCCATGATAGGAAATTCACTTTGTAGACAGCTTAAATGGAAGAATCTTATCCTGAAAGTATAGAGCTTTATGCTCCACTTAAGCAAGCAGCTGCCGAGGGAACAAATAAAGCAGGATTACAGAGAGCAGAATGGGAAATATAATAGAGTTTACGGCGAAGGCATTGAGGTAAGCTACAAATAAAAAGCAAATATAATAAAAGCTATAGAGAAATGGCATTGAGAGACTCAAGAATGATATGTTGTTTAAGGACAGCAGGCCGGAACTTTTGAGTGAAAGGTGAAGATGCCTTGGTTAGCTTTGTCTTCATGTAGTCTGTAAGTTCTTGGGCTACAAGACATTTCATCAGAAAAATTGCACTCCAGGCCAATGCACACATAACAGTTTCTGAGTAGCCTCTTATTAAAAAATAAGACATTCATAACTTGCAGAAAACCTTCACTTATATCAATAACTGTGGAAATCTGTTGATAGACCAATGCTGCAATGATGATGGCATAACCTTTCTGCACTTCTCTCATAGTTTTAAAGTATCTGATAACAAAATAACCATACAAGTACATTTTAGAGATAAAACTTTGCCTAATGTACCCATGTATTTTTTAAAAATATTGTAGATATAACTTTGCTCTGTAACTCACTATGCCATATTCCAGCTGACAATACTGTTTTTTATTTTTAAAAAAAAGGTCCTGATAAGATAGAGAAGTGCCAGAGGTTTAAGGAACAACTGTGATGTGGAAGGTGGAATCCAAAGTGAGATTACCCAAACTGGGAGTGTGGCTCCAATAGACTCCAGGTAAAATATCTAAGAAGAAGTGTGCAGTCCAAAGAATGTTTAAGATACTGCAGATGTCTTTTATGTAACTGATCCTGTTTTGAGTTTTGCAAGTAGTGAAGGAAGGATTCAGATATATGGAGTTTGTTTCGGTTTATTCTACCAAAAAAGCAAAGAACAAACTCTTCTGGTCAGTTATTGTCATAAACTTGTGGCCTTACATACATAAACTAACACAGGAATATGTTATCATGCTACACAATAAATTTAAGCAAACAAATCAACATAAACATCTGATTTATCTGAACGACTAACCCTCCTGTTATGCTCTGGGTCAAATTGATACATTTTAAAGTAGAAATTATTATTATTTTTCAATTGTTAAAAGTATTTTTTCAGAATGAAATTTCTTCTGCTTGGCTTAATAAATGTAATCAATGAAAAATGGTACATTTCACATATTTCCAACCCCAATATGAACAGAAGAGGAAGGAAGGAATAGAATAAAATAATAAAAAATCAATGTCATGTAAACAACTGAATTATCCTCATTGATAAGAGGTAAAGAACAACACTGCATTAAATATTGATTGATATGGTTAGCAAGGGAGTTAATAATGAGATATAAACACTGTTTATTGGGATCAAACTGACCCAGGAACATCATTGCTGTTACTGAGAAACAAACACAACAGGAGGGTCAGTCACCTCTCCAATAGAATACATTGAAACAGGAGAGGTGAAGGTTTTTATAGGAGGAGGACATACTCACAGAGGTAAATTTAGAGGTGAAGGAAATCATAATTGTGTAAATCTGTACTATTTGCAATTTTCTGATTCTCTTTTACTCATATTAGTGGCTGTACATGATAAGTTAACACTCATATTGATTTTTTGCCCTTGTGTGTGTACATATATCAATAAAGCTGATTCTAATTAATTTGTAAATTAATGTTCTAACACTGCTGAATTAATATTGTCACCTAAGTTAAAAAATCTGGATTTCCTTTTCTTCACGTCACTGATAATTAGCTCATTTTAACCAGCCTACATCATAAATGAGCAACTTGGAGCCTTAAATAAACTTTCTCAGGAGCAGATCCCTGTGCGCAGGCGCTGTGCTGACCAAAATAAGGAAGTTGACGTAGGTTTTAATGAATGACAACAATGTCGATGTGGCAACGCTGAGCGGCTGTTTGAGATACAAGTAGACATTTGGGGTGTTTCAATACACCTCAGGTAAAGGTAAGAAGCGAACAAAGAGAAGAAGCACAGTGGAGAAATAATACGTACGTCAGTTTACGTTGGGTAGCTTTAAATAGCATAACTCCTGCGAAGCTAATGCTCCAGCTAATTAGTAAACGCAAGCTAACTTATTGCCTTCGAGCAACCAAAGCAGGTTAAAGTAGCTGTTAAAATGGAAGATAATAGCTTTATTTTAACTTGTTGTCTGGTGTGTTAATACTAACAAACAAGTTGTGTGCAGATATGACTGTTTAAACGTGCATGCATAGTTTATTCTCAGGAATTAGCCTCACGAACAGTGATTTCAGATCGTATAGATAAGTGGAGGATTGTCAAAATGCTAGCTTAGCCTTCTGCAGAGGACAAACAAATCATTTTCTTTCTGAAAAAAAAAACAATACTAAAGTTCATTATGTAAAGCTGTGAATATCACTCGAAAGAATAACAGCATTTCTTTTTCAGGAATCGTCATAGCCAAGGTCTTAAATCTAGTCTACCTCATTACAACCCTCCTTAGAAGCACTAAAGAACAATAAAGAACAGCTTGAGATAATAATCTTAATAACCAATACTGTGCTGAAAATCTCAGCATTTCCCCTATATGTTATATTTAGTTAAATTCTGCCTTTATAAATGGTATATCTTTTATTTGCCTGAAATTCTTCACCTAAAATACTAACTTTATCCCCATAACTGAGGATAAAAAATATTGATGGCACTCGTAGTACAGTAAATAAAAGCTATATATTATACTAGAAATAATAATGCTAGGGCTGCACAGTGCATGGTGGTTAGCACTTTCGCCTTGCAGGTAGAAGATCCGTCTGCATCCTGTTCTTCCCAGGATCTTTCTGCATGCAGTTTGCATGTTCTCCCTGTGCATGCGTGGGTTTTCTCCAGGTACTCCGGCTTCCTCCCACGATCCAAAAATATGTTGAGGTTAGCGATTATTCTAAGTTGCCTGGAGGTGTGAATATGAGTATGATTTTTTTTTTTTTTGTCTGTATATGTGGCCCTGCGACAGACTGGCGACCTGTCCCCTGCCCTCGCCCCAAGTCAGCTGGGATAGGCTACAGCCCCTGTGCGACCCTAATGAGGATTTAGTGGTAAATAGATCAAAATAGCCCAAATTATTGAAATATTGCATTGTAAATACAGTCTACCTCATGACAATCCTCCTCCAGAAAAGCTAAAAATCTCGGGCTTTCCTGAAGCTTTCTTTTATATAACTTACATATTATTATATTTGTCTGAAATGCTTTAAATCATCCCCTGAACTTCCTTGATACAGTTGTAATGTAGTCTTTTGGTGCTTTAGGGAACCAGACTAGTCAATTAAAAAAAAATTGCATTATAAATCCATTTTACCTCATTACAGCTGTCCTTAGAAATACAGAAAATTTCTAATCTTTTGTTAAGTTTAATTTTTTGTAACTTTTATGTTCTTTTATCCGTCTAAAATGCTGCTTCAAACCGTCCTCTGAACTACAGTATAGTTTTAGTGTAGTCTTTTAGGGAACTAGAACAGCCAATAAATACTGCATCATGAATCCAGTTTGCTTCATTACAACCCTCCTTAAGAAAAGCAACAAATCTTAGATATTTTTTCAGTTCAATTTTTTAACTTGCATGTTGTTTTATTCATCTAAAATGATCTTTTAAACTTTCATGGAAGCGTTTCAGTGTAGAATCCTGCAACAAAACAAGCAAACAAAAAATCAATAGGTCATCAAACAATCTAAATCTGAATGTGTTTTTTTCACTAAAGGTTCTGTCTCCCCCTCTGAAACCAGTTTGCATGAATACTAATAAATACTCCCACATTCATCACAAATGCAAAGCCTCATATGTTTTTCTTAGATGTTAGAAGGTGACATCCAGGAATTGTCTTCACATAAAACAATTATCTCCATTTCAGCTAAATCCACAACTTCCCCCCGCTGCGGAAAATACTCACAATAACTGCAACCTGGAGCTTTCCTTTCCACTGAGGCTTTTCAGCAAGTTGACGTGACAGCTGTCAACAAAAATAAGAGCATGTTTCTGAAAGCTCCTCCACACTGTTAAAGCAATAACAACAGCTTTTATTCACGGATTTAGTTTTTTCAGAGGGAGGGGGTTCGGGTTAGTGCGAGTGCAAGGACACACAAAGTCTCAAACATAAACACAACTTAGGCCTTAAGGAAGATCATGGGAAATCAGATCGCATGTGTAGTCATACTTCTTTCGGTCCCTGCAGGGCAGATTGGTGCTTTCATTCTTTCTGTGTCTGTGCGGATGCTGCATCAGGAGATTGGTATAAATTCCTCTCTATAGAAACTTCATTTGAAGTGATTTGTCGCTGGAAGCAGATCTTAAGAAGCAAATGATTCACCGAGTCTTTGTTATAGGCAGCGTTTGTGACAACAACAAAAAAAAGAACACATTCTGTAGAAAAACAGGAGAATCAGAGGTTCCCCAAGCCTCTCTGCAGACGTCTCATTTCACTAATGAACGCTTTAAACAGAGCCAAGCGGCGACCTTGGCCCCCGAATGAATATTAACTGGAAAGTTGTGTCGAATGTTGGCTTAAACTCTCTGTTCCTCTGAGTCACAAGCAGAAGTGACACAGTGGAAATGAAAACATGGACTGAGTGTATTCTGCTAAATCACCTCTCAGTCTTCTTACTCGGGTTGCCTTTTCAAAGGTTTTTCAAAACTTGGTTTTGCTCACAGCATGCACATTGTTAGACAATGTGACAGTAGATTCTCAGTTATTGATTACACTGTACTCCGGTTGCTGTCTTTTAATATTTCTGGATGCATCGGGCCTCTGTGTCTCACAGCGTTATAAATCAATGAGCAGAAACACTTAGATATGAGCATGGAAGTAAAAATGTTCCTTCCTTTATCAGGTGTTTATTTCACTAGTTCAATCAAAAGCAAATGGCTCTCTTTAACCTTTTCTACCTTTGAAGTCCCTGTGCAAAGACCAGACTCTGTTATTCACTCTCTAATTTGCGGTTTTAATTAGACAGGAGTAAATGTGTCGATTTTTGCTTTCAAATCTCGCTCCAGCCCGGTGATAAGGATAAGGGGACTTACTGTGTTTGGCAAAGTGTTTCTTATCCGTCGTGTTGATTTTACAGTTTAGCAGCTTCTTATTTGTGATCTTCAGTCTAAAGTTTGACAGATTAAAAAATAAGATTCTGATATATTAATGGTAGTTTTAGAAAATTAAAACTATGATTAATTGGACAACGTCGTTCATAGGCTTGTCACAATTATTACATAACTACTTAATCATTTTCCATACTTTTTTCCATTCCCCTGTATATTAGCAGTGCCATGTTTCAATCAATCTCTATTTCTTCCCCCTTTGCTATGATTTAATAGCACCAACTGCATTTCTCGAGAGGCTGAACTTCTAATATTCAACCGTCTGCATTTTGATGAGCATCTATTGACATTATCAGCATGGATTATGTTGAAAAACAGAGCACCACAACTCCACTTATTTTGGTTTCCAGCCAAATTAAATCATGAGGAGAAAACCCAATAACATAAGGAAGACAATTTGTTGGATTTTCAGTAAAATAAGTTGGTAGCAACAGGCGCTAATGCCACTAATCTAAACCTAACAGAGACATAAAATGATCAGCAAATTCAAAAGAACAGTTTAAATTGTTAATTGTTTGTGTGGCAATTAATCATCGACTAAAATTTCCTGATTGTGGTGGCGTTAATCACCCCCTCCACGCTTGCTAGCAAAACAGAGACAGCATGCTTTCCAGAGAGCAGCAGTTAGCGTCAGTGTGGTGCATCAATAATGCCACAGTGGAATCAGCAACCATATTGTGCTCATATTTTACAGATAAATATGTCTTATGTAAAAATAACTTTAAATATGCAATGATTCATCTCGGGTATGTAATGAATTCATGTAATGCACATCTGCAACTGTCAGAGCCAAGTTTTGCAGATAGGCGGTCCTATCAGTGCACATTCATCAGCCAGACTCGCTAAATAAACTAGTTTTGTGAGGTTGCAATGTCAAAAAAGGGGCTGAACTCAAAACATCATATAGTTAATCAGCCACAGCATTAATGCAACTTATAAAATATTGTGTAGGAAGACATGTAACATCCACAAAAATGCCAGAATGCAAAATTTCCCCGCAGAACTTTGCACTTTAAGTAGATGATTAATGTTTCTCGCTTCGGCTATCAGTGGTTATATAGTTGTGGTTGATCGGTGCTCTTCCTTAAAACCTCCAGTTGAAAAATGCCAGATAATTGCAAAGCTTTTTTTTGGATGATTACCTCTCCTCACTTCTTTTTTTTTTTTTTTTTTGTTCAAGGAGCTCCGGTGCCATAATGAAGGCAAGTAGAGGCAACATGCTGGCTGCTGGAATATCCAACAACAAGGTCAAATATTCACGGCTGGCTGCTGATGATGACGGTTACATAGACTTACAGGTGAGAAAACAGGGATTGTTGGCACGCTGGTAATTAGTCCGACTGCAGGCTAATTAATCTGAGATACATCCCGACTAATAACTTCCTGCAGGAGTGTTGAAGGCTGCTTTAATTAAACGGTGCCGTGCAAAAGTTCTCAGGTAATGTGGGGTTACTTTTTGGAACTAATGCTGTGAATATTTTTTACTTATCAGCTATTTTCATACAAAGTGCAGTGAATAGAGAAAAATTCAATATGTAGTGTGCTTACCTTTTGCATTTAAAACAGCAGCGGTTCACCTCAGTTTTTAAGGTCTTCATGTAACCACAGACTGACTGCATGGTGACTAGATTAATGTTCTGTGGGTCCAGAGAGAGTTGCAGGGTGAATTTGGGGTCAAAAACTTTTACACAGCACTGTGCTTGTTTAGCTGCCAGAAAAAGAATGAACCACATGGCTGTTTTTTCTCTTTCTGTGCTGCTTTAGTAGAGAATCTATTTTGATACGATTGAAGAATTATCTAAATGGTCAAAGTTTTCAAACTATTTCTGCTCAAAAAACTTGAATTTGTCTGAACTTTTTTGAGCATTAAACAAATGTATATATATTTTCAATTGCCCGCTTTCAGAAGTTTTGTTTTTGTGCATTGACTTTTGACTGTAGGAACTATTAAAGGTAAAAGCCTGGAAATTTCACTGTTATTTCTCATCATGTCATTGATTTAGAATCTGCAATATTGGTCAAGTAGATCAAATAATCTCTAGTTATGATTAAGTTGAAATATGTAAAAAAAAAAATTGATGCCGTTATGTAGTCTTGTCTTTTAACACAAAATAACAAAAAAAATATTGTCATGCAGAAGTCAGGAGGTGTTTTATGAACTGTATATAACTACATACAACAAGTATTTGAAGCAAAATGTATAGAATACTTTTTAATATGTGTGAAATAGTTCTAAATATAACATTTGTGAAATACTGGGTCACAAATCTTTTTTAAAAAAGTTGCTTTTGTTGATTTTGCATACCTTATTAAATGGGCAAGACAAGTTGTGCCACAAAAATATAAATAGTGCTAGTGCCCCCCCCCCCCCAGATATCAGAGTATTTGGTCGTTGTGGTGATATCCGAATATTCCTTTTGAGATCTGAACATTTGGAATACTTCCCAACCAGCCACCACCACCACCACCCTCGTGCCGCCACCACCATTGACAAGCCGAATATTCTGATATTCGTCATAAATTGGGCCCGAATATCCGGAGCCCAGAAATTGCTATTTGGAGAAGCCCTACTTTGTTGGCATAGTTCTTGTTTTGGAGGAAACTTGTCATGTAGTTTTGTGTATTTTCTCTGCTAATTATTACTGAATTAGGAAAATATTACATAATATAACCATGACTAAACATGTACATGTTTCTAGTCAGAAGTTTTCATACCAGGGCTGCACAGTGGAGTAGTGGTTAGCACTTTAGCCTTGCAGCTAGAAGATCCCCGGTTTGCGTCCCAGCCTTCCTGGGATCTTTCTGCATGGAGTTTGCATGTTCTCCCTGTGTGTGCATGGGTCTTCTCCAGGTTTTCCAGCTTCCTCCTACAGTCCAAAAACATGCTGAGGTTAATTGGTAATTCTAAATTGGACATAGGTCTGAATGTGAGTGTGGTTGTTTGTCTGTATATGTAGCTCTGTGATAGACTGGTGATCTGTCCAGGGTGTCCCCTGCCTTTGCCCAAAGTCAGCTGGGATAGACTCCAGCCCCCCTGTGACCCTAGTGAGGATAAAGCGGATAGGGTCAAAATGGATTCTTGGGCAATTTTTAAAAGAATTATCTTGGAAACTCCTTGGTATGTCATTCTAAAGTTTCACAGACACCCTCTAAATATCCACAATTTATGATTAAAAAGGTATTAAGCACATCACAGATGGTTGAGCAGAAGGCCCTTGATGATATGAAATGGGATAACCCTGTTTTTATTGTTACTCTCTGAACATAATCCCTACGCTGCACTGTGGCTACTATTGTTTTGAACATAAACCATCTCAGAAAACTAAATGCTCTGTGTTTTGTCCAACAATTTAACACTTTACAGTTCAAGAAAAGCCCACCAAGGGTCCCATATAAGGCAATCGCCCTGGCAATATTCCTGTTTCTGATTGGCTCCTTGCTGATCATCTTTGGGGCCCTTCTTCTGTCAGGAACCATAGAGGTTGCGGTGAGTTAAATGCACTGGAAAGTTACATAAATGAGTCTCATGTCCACATGTTTTTTTTCTTGGCTGAAGAGAAAGTGCAGCTGTAATGTGTCTCCAGCATATAGACTAAAATATTTTCCCTTCTTCTGTTGCCAGAAAGCTCATTGTTAAGCATGTCACTTTCTCCCCATAATATTTTGGTTCCTTAGAAGTGACAGTAAATACCCTGCCAGGCTTGTTTCCAGAATATAAGTCTCCTGAAATTTATTTGTGACAGAACTGCTTTTGTCTAAGCTGCCTGCCTCCTGTCTGTTCTCAATGTAAATCCTGTTTAGAAGATATATCTCCGTGCATGTTGCTCCTGTATACGGACCGGAGGAGCTTTGTGTTTATGTTTTGTCTTTTCGGGTTCAGAATGTGACTCCAAATACCTCTGACGGCCTGCAGCTCTAATGCATGTGGATGCTGAAAGAATAGTCATTGTCGTCTGTGAAATAAGCTTCTTTCCTTTCATGTCTGCTAAATGTGAAGGTTGATGCCATTTTCCATGGCTGTATATTAAATGTGAAGCTGCAGCTGGTTAGCATAGCTTAGGTTAGAAAAGAGGATACTGAGCAGAGAAGTGGCAAAGTCTGCCTGCCAGAACACATAGTTGTCAGATATAAGACATGCAGCATTGCTTGCTTCATCAGTCTGTTAACGTGACAGCATTCTGTCATTCACTTTTACGTGAATGTTCAGCCATAAATGACCGTTATAGGGACCCAAAGTATGTGCGTGATGTTTGTCAAACATGTGAGATTCAACAGTACGTACAAGTGATACTAATGCACTAATAAACTAAAGACTAAAGCTATACTCTTTATCTGCAGCTTACAAACTGACTCTATGTGGCAGTAAACCAATCTGAGGTGAAGAAAAGTAACCCGTATGACCTGCTGTCAGATGCTAATTGATCCCGTCTTTGTGTCAGTTTAATTTAGAACTAATTAGGAATTTAGTGCTGTTTCATGCATAAATGTGTACAATTAGCTGTCTTTATAGGTGCTCATCTGGATCTTGCTGCTACATGATGCTCCAAGTATTTAAATAACCTAGATGAAACAATACTACAAAACACCAGAAGCAACAAACTAAAAGTCAGCTCCTGTTAACTGTTAGCAAAGTCTGGATTATAGTCCTTAACAGTCTTGTTAATTCAACCTGTCAACTCTGACTTTACTTTCATAGAGGTTTCACTTTGTACTAGGTGTGAGATTGTTTAATGATTTTGACATTTAACCTGTTGCCCTCTGTGATGTTTTTGGAGCAACATTGGTGCTGAAATGTGGAGAAACACTTAGCTCAATCACTTCACACAACTCAAAATATGTCAGTCGTGCATCTCCGATAATATGACTGCATGCAGTTCAAACGTGTCGCATTACAAGTGACATGAACGTTTACTGCGTCCGATCTTGTAAGGTTGCTGTCACAGCTAGTTGCACATTAGAATAGGAAGCAGTGCATGTCAGAAACTCACTAGCATGCTATATGTCCTTTGTTCAGTCAAAAGAAAAGCTAAAATTGATCAAAACTAAAAACATAACTAGATGTTTCTGCAGCCTTTGTTGTTAGCTTAGCTCATCAGCTGTAGCTTTATATTTACCAAACAGATATCAGTGTGATGTCAATCTGAATCTCTCTGCAACAAAGAGAATATGCACTACTGTTCACTTGGGGTCACAAAGAAATGTCCTTATTTTTGAAAGAAAAGCAGTTTTTTTCCAATGAAAATGTGGTAAATGGCTATTGTAGCTGGAAAAGACTGGTTTTTAATGGAATATCTGAATAGGGGTACAGAGGAACATTTCCAGCAACCATCACTCCTGTGTTCTAATGCTACATTGTGTTAGCTAATGGTGTTGAAAGGCTCATTGATGATTAGAAAACTGTTGTGCAGTTATGTTAGCACATGAATTAAAGTGTGTTTTCATGGAAAACATGAAATTGTCTGGGTGACCCCAAACTTTTGAACGTTAGTTCATGTCTTTTCTCAAATGTCATTTTTTTGAATCAGATTGCATAACTTTCACTGTGGCCTCCATGAAGATTGTGTTATCACTTACACAAATACAGTATAGCCAAAGATAGTTATAAAAGTTTGTATGTCTCCAGTATACAGATGCTCGTACTCCTTTAACTTACATAGATACATTTCCTGAATTATTTTGATGCTACTGCATATACAAAACCTGGTTTAGTGGGTTTAAAACCTAAATTACTTTCGTACATAAATGTGCTCTACTGAGAAAAACATTTTTCCAGTTTCATGTGGAACAATTAAATGTTAGTGCTGCCTGAACGTAAACAGCACAAGAAAAATGCCTCAAAAATGATTTACTAGGATCTGTTAGATCAGAGGATAATAAAACAATTAAATCTGACTAGATATTCAGTGCCAGCTTTGGGTACATGATGATTATTGGTAGTCGGTAGCATGAGGACATGTCAGCACCTCTTATACATTGCAGATGATACCCAGCCTTACTTTTGACACACATTTAGAGACTCAACACTACAAAATTTCAACTGAAGCAGCAATTAAAACACCCACGCTGCAGCTAATCTCGCCTTTAAATAGCTGTAATTGAGCAGCTATCCTGACATTTTACTGTCCCACTGCCAGTTTTCCACTATGCTGTTGCTTTTTTGGCCTCAACGCTTTTTTGTGTGCGTTTAAATTTGCCCAACGATGTTTTGCAGCTTTTAGTGCCAACTTTGCCGCGTCCCCTGCTTTGGTTTCTGCCTCCTAAATTCCTGTCACCATGTGGGAGATAACCAAGCTGCATGTATCATATTTGTAATTATCAGTAGGAGGTTTGCTTCAATGTTTTTTTTTTTCTCTCTCTCCTCAGTCTGCAGATCGTATTTGCAGAAAATTTGATCTGACATGAAAGCAGCAGTAGAGTATTTGAGCCGTCTGCTGCTCTTGCCAATTAGCCCACGTGAGTTAAAATAGCATATCTAATACCAGAAGATTATACAAGGTTGAAGCAGATAGTGGAGGGAAAAGAAAGCAAACATGTTCTAATGCAAGAAGTTGTAGGAGTTTTGCTTTGAAGTAATAGGCTTTAATCTTTTTCCCTTTTGTTTCTGAGGGCTTTATGTATTTTTCCAGTGAATTGAAGCTGTGTCAGTCTTGTGAAGGGAGATTTTGAACACACATTATAGCAGCAGAGAAAAGGAAAATGGAGCCCACTTAACCTTTTGCCTTAAAAGCAGGAATGCAAACTGTTTTCAGATATAATCAGCAGAATCTAGGGTCAGTTTTGTGCAAGGATACATGTAAAATCAGCCTTTATGTTGAAAATAGAAAGTAAAATCGCTCAGTTTATCACTGAGGGTCAACTTGGTGGCTTTTTTCTGAAGCTTTTGTGTGCATTTAGGTGCAGAAAAACGGACTCTTTTAAAGCCTCATTATTAGACTAAAACGATGCCAGTTGCCGTGGCCTGAGCAGAAGTGCATTTTTCAAAATCTCAATGAAAAAGATGCTGCAACTCTGTGCACAAGACTGCCATCTGGTGGTGAATTTGAACACATCACTGAGGCTCCCTGCTGGTTGGAGCTGCCCTTCGCCTGTAAAACGACTGATTTACATGAAACCAGACCTCCTGGCAGATGAATGAAGTCATCACGTTCGCCTGCCTCCTGCACACCCTTTTCATTTGCAGGATGTTTATGTTGCGCTCGCAGGCAGCACTGAGATAAGAATGTTAAAGCGTGATGAGTGCATTAGTCTTTAATGTCCTCTGTACAATGCCGTGGTACTTCCTCCGGCGCCTCATCCCCAGATACAGGATTCCAGGCAGTGATATGTATCTACACATGGTGATGGTAGCAGCTGTGATGCATCTATGTTAAATAAAGCTTGTAAATCCCTCAGAATGAAGTAATATTTGATTCTCGTTTGCTCTCCTTTCTGTTCCCAGGATCCCAACCGCACGATTCCTGTCATCATCATAGGAATTCTCGTTTTCCTTCCCGGGTTTTACCATTTGAGAATTGCCTACTACGCCGCCAAAGGTTACCGGGGTTACTCCTACGACGACATCCCAGATTTTGGCGACTGAGCCGCATGGCAGCTGCTGATTTTCGCCTCACTGTGTATCCTGAGACTGTTGCCTGCTGTTTACTTTCTGAATGTATGTAGCAAAAAGCTCAATCTTGTCACCATGCTGCCATGTCCAAGCAGGGGTTTTGGTGATATTTTATAGTTGTTATTAAAAAAAAAATTAAATGTTTTTTTTCTTCTCTGTGCTGTTTTACTCCACACAGAAGCTCAGCGGACCTTAGAGACTTTATATTTGCAGCTTTATTAGGAGTGAAACGAGCATTTTAATGAGTGGAAGAGCAGCTGCTTCTGCAACATTTTGCTGGTATGAAACTCAAACAAGTAGCAAGTCTGTGCAGATGCCTTTCATTTAGTCCATGACTGAGAATCTTTGTGCTCTTTGCACAGTAGTTTTATAGAGTCTTAAATATGTATCTTTTAAATTTATTATATAATATAATCAGAAACAGAGGAGGCCAGATTTCTCCTGAAGGGTTGCATTTGCTGAACTATCAAGACTGGTTATATTTTTGAATGTAATGTATTATTTCCTATATAAAGTATTGCTGTTGGTGTATATTCTGTCGCTTTGGAATATTTGAGAAAGTTGTATTTTTTACATACATTTGCTTTGATTGCAAAAAATGTAATAAAAAGTGAAATGAAAAAAAATGTGAAGTGCACTTTGGAGTACAGCATTACATCGCTTGACATTGACTGCATTTAAGATTGAAAGAATCAAACTTTCTGTAAGGTTTCAAACAAGAAACTTTACTATTGATGCTCACACATTTCATAAAGAATACCAAAGATTTCCTTTCTTGTCTTGAAAAAAATGCAGTTTTATTGCAATAAATACAATGAACACTGAACATATCCAGCTGTTTAAGCATCATGTTTGTTAATTAAAAAAAAACAGAATCACCTCTGTCATGTGGTTTCAACACTTTACAGAGAAAAAGTAAAGGCTACATTTCTTTTCAGAAATAATATCGATATTATGGGCTATACTAGGAACAGTTTTATTCATAATCTGCTTTTATGAATACTCTATGGAGCGTTTATCTCTATTCATGTGCTCAGAAACCACCTTTTTTTCCATCATATTTGCCACAAAAAATATATATAAAAAAATAGGACTCGCGTCCAACAAGTGGAACTTGCCTGCTTGTTTGGCCACCAACATCAGGTAAAGGACACCCTCTTGTGGTTACCACTAAGCTGGATGCCATCAGGGGATTAAAGGCGAGAAAAAAGACATTTGATCCTCTGCCTGCACAAACAAACACTTATTAAATCAGCATCGGTTTAAATTATTCAACAGCTTATAGGACTGGCGGTGTGGAACTTCACTTTGATGTGTTGTGGAGTATTTTGAGCACAACAAGGAAAAACCGGCGCGCAGGGGTGGAGAAGCAGTGGGCGGGGGTTGGATCGAGCCGGTGGAGCAGCAGGATACCTGCGTCGATGCCTCACTGTCACCTGTGCGTGAAATGAACACCTGTTGCCGGTGGGCTTTAATACACAGACAAAAAAAGAAGGAGACGCTCATATTTCAGGTGCCACAAAGGAACAAGGCCTCACTTTGTAGTTTGCAGGGCTGTTGGATGGTGTCCGCAACTTTACGCACCAGAATTACGCAAAGGATGAGCTTTTAAAACCGCTGCGGAATCTACCAGCTACAGGTAAGACTAAAAGCAAAAAGAAAAAACAGCGAGATGCTAATGATTCTCAAAGTGTTTCTGACTTCCAGCAGCTTTGAAAGGATGATAAATTAATGCTGCGAGCTCGTAGTGGGGGAGTGAGAAATTTCCTCTCAATCCTCTGAAGTGTGTCATGCATTTAAACGTCAGTAATGAAGTTTCTACGGGGGGATTTTTCATTAGGATGTGAAGCTAAACTCGGGAACAGCCATTTCTCATGACCAATCCGATGCAAACTAGGTCTGCTTTATATTATTTATATGGCCTCTGCGCTGCGTGTTGTTTTTCCTACGCTTGCTATTGTTTTAACTGGGTGTGACAAAGCTTAAAAAACAGGGAGAACACAGTGCAAGTCTGACAAAATGAAACTTTGCTTCAGAGGGCTGCTGAAAATAATGCTACTATCTCTCCTATCCTATGAAGTCGTCTTTAAAGCCTTTAAAGTCTAGAATTACACACAAACTTTCATTAAAACCCACAAAAAAGTGTTGTTTGAAGACACATTCACATGGTTCAAAGAGGAGAGAGGAGCTGATAAGTGTTTCATTTTTTTATGCTGTTCAGTACATTTAAAGTGATATTTCTTCTTATGGAGACGTATAACTTCCCAGAACAACAGTGCAGTATATAGAGCCAGAGCCAGATTATAAAAATCTCATCTTTCTGCGCTATTGACTCTGAACTGAGACCAGAGTCTATCTTTATTTCACCGATTATGGGAGAACTATTCTCATAAGTTTTCCCCAGACAAGGTACATTTAATGATTTCAAATTCTATTTCTGTTTTGAATGAGTCTGCCGAGGTGCCAGATGGGCACAGTTTCCCTTAATATAATCATTTTTTTCTTTTATACTGTGAAGTTTGCATCTTTAGAGGAAGCTGAGTGGAAATTAATTCTGCATGTTTTTTTTTTTTTAATTTTTGTGCTGAAGGACAAGGGCACTTGAACTGCAGTAAATACTTCACTCCTGATACCGAGTGCAGAATTGTTACCTGGAAAACGATGCAAAACCAGTGTTTCTGCTTCCTTTATCTTTTCAAAAAGCCCATTGTAATACTGATTGAGGAGGAAAAATATCATTATTTTGACAACAAAAAAAGAAAAAAACAACTTTGATGAATCATCCACGTCTCAGTGTGAGAGGATATTCACAATCTAATGACAAAATGAAAACCAAACAACTGCTTCAAATGTTTGAAAAACACAGTAAATCAGTCAACAAATAAACTAAAAATTGTCCTTTTAAAGCCCTAAAAAGTTATTGAGAGTTAATTTATTGTCTTATTCCTTTACAACACTGATAAATCAGCAAAATCTGAATTGGAAAAAAAGCACCTTCATGAAGTTTTTATTCGTAGTTGGTTAATGCAAGTGTCCTGATTCAAATGTTGCTCAATCTTGATTGGTGTGGTTAAAGTATGAGTCATCACCTTTGCCCTATTTAAGCCCCGCCCACTTTATACAACAAGGAAGTGCACAAAGAAATTGAAAACAAGTGTGAAGTATCCAAAAGTGTTGGGACTTTGGCAGAAAAATACTGGTAATGTTGAAGCTCAACATGTATTAAAATGGAAGAAGATTTTAAGGACCTTTAAGGTAAAGAATACTTTCACACAGCTTGAGACCGGATACAGTTTCCAAAGCTTGAGTTTCAGCTGCTTTTTTACAGCCAAGTTTGTAACCTGGTGTCACCTGACCGACTAAAGCCATCAGCATCAGACTCCAGATCATGAATCTGATCTTGATCTTTAAACTCCAGGACCTTAACTTGACTTTAACACCAGTGACTCGTGTTTTTTTTCATTCAGAGATAAGCTTCTTTATTTTATCTTTTTGACTTGGAATGGTAACATCCTCCCCAAGCCCAAAGATTAAAAAAAAAACATGCTCTAAAATCTCTCCATTTCCCAACAACGGCTTTGAAGCTCTTCGACTGCAGCCGGTCACGTTGCCTGAGCTGTTGGGGGTGGGGGGGAAAGGTGCATTTGGCAACGCTTAGCGGCAGACAGACAACAGATGATGCCTCGTGTTATTTGATTCAGATGTAAAGACTCTGCTGTTGTCAACAAAACACAGACGGCCGCATGTAAAACACTCGGGCACGGAAATGACAAATAATTGCTCAAGAAGACTGGAAAGCAATAACTGCATTTTTAAAAACAACTATCGTTTTCTGCATTTTTTTTTTTTACTTTGTGTAGCATTGAGCAGATAACAGCTAATTGTGGACTTAAAAGTTGAAAGTTAATGACTTTAGCTTGCTAGTGTTGACTGGGGGGGGGAGCCATAAGTTGATATTTATTGGATTAAATCAATGAAAGATTAAGCCGTTCACCTGGATATGCAGTAGACACCCAATGTTTATACTCTGAGTGTGGAAATGCAATGCCCACACAGTGGAAACTTCTTTATTTGTCCCATTTCTCTCCCGCTTTTCAATCTGCCCTATTTTCTCTTGAGTGCACATCAAACCAAGCCATGCAGAGGGTTTCTATTGTGATGGAAAGTGTGTGTTTGAATTCAGAAGTGGGCTTTTTCTAACCCGTACGCAAGGCGTGGAAAAGTGAAATGTCGACTTACTCGGTGGGAGGGTGGTGGCAGACACAATAATGTAAGCACCTTGTGGAGAAGAACTTAAGCCCAGAAGTAACTTAATCACAATAACAATTACCGATGCGGAGGTGGGTTGGAGCGCATTTGAATGCCAATGAGCGGCAGTTTTTCAGCTGCAAGAGGCGTTTGACAATCAGCAGTCTGACACTGACATTTCAAAGTGTGTCAGCTAACAAAACACAAAGAGGCAGATCAAAAAAAAAAGAAAAGAAAAATCATAGGCTAATGTTTGTGTCAGGCAAAACCTCAAAAATCTCAGTGATGGGTCTCAAAAAGAAGAATCAGGGTCTCCAACTGAGAAGACTGGAAAGTTGGAGCTGTAGGTTCTTAAAACGCAAGTTCAGTTCAGGCTTCAAGTCTTGAAAAATGAAATTCAAGTAAATCTTCGGCTTTTTGGGAAGGTAAAAGTTATAAATTCCTTTAAAAGCTGTGTAGGTTGTGTGTTTTTTTTTTTTTTTTTTTGTCTTGATTGAGACCAAATAAATAAACCTACTAAGGCTTAGGAGTTGCTATTCACGTTTGTTTTTTTTTTTTCATTTCTCAGGTCAAACCTGACTTTTGACTTGATGTTCTTGTTTTAAAGACTAAAGTCAGGTCTTTAGAGAGGAAAGTCCAAAGTAAATCCACTCCAACAAGTCAAGAGCCTTGACATTGTCAGTCGGTCCATCGATTCGGCTTTTTTTCCTCCAGCAGTTTTGTATTTTGGGCTTTTAGTAAAGTAAGTGTACAAATATCAGATGGAAAGCCATGAAATGTTGCACAGATATCCGTCTTTACCTCACGACGAATTGTAAAAACATTAGTGATCCCTGATTTTCTGTGCAACGGTTTGGCTCAAAACTAAACGCCCCAAAACATTCCGATTAGCCTCAACTGCACTTTGTGTTTAATGCTATTCATGTTTGCATGCTAACATGCATAAAGAAGATGACAGCATTGTACATTTTTTATCTTTTGTTTTTTTGTCACTGTTGTGTGTCATTTCCAGTCACTATTTGCTTTTGTTTCCGTTACGAAAAGCTCAAGTGCTGAAAATGCTTGGTTAAGTCTCAGAAAAGGTCATGGTCTGGGGTAAAATACACTGTGCAAAAGGTTCATTTATGCATTCAGTAGCTGCTTTCTGTCACTGTTTTGTGGTGTTTTCAATCACTGTCGAAGCTACTTTTGTTAGATTTGGATGCTCAAACCAGTTGGTTAAGGAAAAGATCTGGGTTTGGGATAAAATACACCTGTGAAAAAGACTTGTTGTTTAGTCATGCCATCAGTTGCTGATTTCAGTCGCTCTTTTGTGTCGTTTTCACTCACTGTTTGGTTTTCTTTATGCTACAAAACTGCTTTGTTAGGTTTGGCCACCAAAGCAACTTAGGTTCAGCAAAAGATCATAGTTTGGGATAAAATACACTATTTATTTATTCACTCAGTTGCTGCTTTCTGTCACTGTTTTCCGTCGTTTTCAATCACTGTTTTGCTTTTGTGTTTGTGACAAAACTGCTTTATAAAGTTATGTCAGCAAAGTTACTTGATGTTTAGGAGAAGATCATGGTTTGAGATTAAAAAACACCTGTGCAAATGCTTCTAGGTCACTGTTTATCTTTGCTTTCTCTTGGTGTTTTATATCACTGTTTTGTCATTTTCAGTTTGATTTGGTTTATGTTACAATATATCTTTGGTTTCGGCACCAAAGGTACTTGGTTTGGTTCCAGGAAAGACCATACTTTGGATTAAAATACACTGTGGAAGGGCTTTTTAGTTGCTGCTTTTTGTCACTGTATGCTTTTTGTAAGGCTACAAAACCGCTTTATTAAGTTTAAGCCCTAAAGTTGCTTAGTGAGGTTCAGGAAAAGATCATGGTTTGGGATAAAAGATACCTGTGCAGATGCTTTCCAGTCACTGCTTGTCTTTGCTTTCTCTTGGTGTTTTATGTCACTGTTTTGTGTCATTGTCAGTTTGCTTCGATTTATGTTGTAATACTACTTTGGTTTCACCATCAAAGGTACTTGGTTTGGATTCAGGAAAGACCACTCTTTGGCTTAATATGCACTGTGCAAAGGCTTTTAAGGTGCTGTTTATTTTTGCTTTCACTTGCTGCTTTTTGTCACTGTTTTGTGTTGTTTTCAGTCACTGTATGTTTTTTTTTTTTTTTTTTTAATGCTACCAAACCACTTTAGGTTTAGGCATCAAAGCTACTTGGTTGGGTTTGGGAAAAGATTATGGTTTGGGATAAAACACGCCTGGTATGAAGTTTTGCTGCTTATTTATAGTCACAGTTGCTGTTTTCTCTTACTCTTTTGTCATTTTATAGTCACTGTTTGCTTTTACAACAAAAGTGCTCTTTAAAGTTAAGGCGGCAAAGATATTTGGTTCAGTTTAAGAAAAGATCAGGGTTTGGGATAAAGACCCATGCTAAGGCTTTTCAGTCACTGTTCCTTTGCTTTCAGTTGGTGTTTTATGTCACTGTTTTGTGTAATTTTTCACTCACTGTATTGCTGTATGTTGATGTTACAAAATGACTGGTTTTGGCACCAAAGGTACTTGGTTTAGCTTCAGGAAAGACCATCCTTTGGATTAAAATACACTGCAAAGGCTTTTTAAGATGCTGTTTAGTTTTGCTTTCATTTGCTGCTTTTTGTGACCGTTTTGTGTCACTTTCAGTCACTGAATGCTTTTTTAAATGCTACCGAACCACTTTGTTAAGTTTAGGCATCAAGGTTACTTGGTTGGGTTTGGGAAAAGATTATGGTTTGGGATAAAATACACTCGTGATGAAGTGTTGCTGTTTGTTTACTGTTCCAGTAGCTGTTTTCTCGCACTGCTTTGTGCCATCTTCAGTCACTGTTCAGCACAGGAAAGATCGTGGGTTTAGATTAAATTACACTGTGATGAGTCTCGTCCAAAGACTAGTCCATAAAAAACGTCAGTTTTACAGCCTTGTTTGTGAAAATTTGCACTGTGGACGCAGCTATGACACGTTTTTTTGTTGTTGTTTGTGAGAACAGGCTGACAAATAGCATCGCTTAACACTCCTAACCTTGCAGTGGTTGAAGCCTGTATGCAGTATGCATTAGAAGTGAGCTTGTCCGTTCTCAACAGTGTGAGGATGATTTTTAAAACCTCCCATAGAGTGCGATGACTGCCTGTTGTAAAAGTATGGTGTTGTATTCAGATCTGCTGGAGGCTGTTTGGTACTTTAAGCTTTAAACTGCTCATTCATGATCAAATTTTCAGCATTCAGCTTCAATTTCACAGCTCTTTAGTATATCTTGTTTTACTAGCGCCTGTGGAGTAATGATTTTGTTAGTTCAAAGTTAAAACATTTCCTGTCGAGTGTGCTTCATTTAATAATTTATTTTTTTTACCTCTTCAGGTCGCAGCACATTAGCAATTTGACTTTCTTTCCCTTTTTTCCTCGCACTCTGGTCAGAGGTTAATGTCCAATTTAGCTCGCTGGCAGATACAAACAGCCTTGAAATGGTCCTAACCCACTGAGCAAATATCCTGGGTTTCGTATTCCCTACAGGGTACAGAAACCTGCAGCCGTCTGGATCAATACCTGGAGCGTTACAAAGGACACATTTGGAGCAGAGGCACAAACAAACCACAGCAATGCTCCTGGGGAGAGAAACCGAACTGAATGCAGGAGCCGCCCCTTTATCTTTTGGTTTTTAAGTGTGAGGGTGATAAATCTGCTACTGTGCCTCAGTCGTGATTAATCAGCTGCTCCCCCCATTCCTGTCCTCATGGAGATTAAAACGGCAACAACACAGAATTCCAACAGCACCTCCTGTCACTGACATTTCTATTTCTGTCAGCTGATAAATCTGCGTTAGGCGGAGCACTTTCCATTTGTGGCTCGTTTATTACGGCTTTAAACGTTGTCCAGAGTGCCGTGCTTGTCGCTGTGCTTATGTTTATCCTCAATGTCAGAGCAAAGGGAGATGCAGGGGAACGTCTACAGACCGTTAGTGTTACCAAGGCTGAGAGCGTCACCTGTGCAGGCCTGCCTTGGTTGTGTGTTTTTTTTTTTTTTTTTTTTTGGTTCTGATTGAATGACAGAAAATATCCAGCAGCTTAACAAGATTTTTTCCTCTCATCTTTTCCCCTTCTCTACCACTGTTGATCCACTTTGTTGCCTTCCTATTTCACCAGACACACAAGTAAGTCTTACCTTATCAGAGCAATAAAACTATAAGTGACTTTTTTTCTTTTATTCTTCTGTAGCTGTCTGGATTGAACAAGATATACTTATTGCTGCAACACAACCGAATAGCTCACAGTTTACAGCCCATGTGCTGCTTATTTATTGTCCTGCGTATTTATTGTTCTGTGTCTTGCACTCGTCTTACACGGTAAGTAGCCTTGCATGCTGTTATTCGTTGCGCCGTGGTCCTGCAGAAACTAAATTTTGCTCCAGTGTACACCACCGCTCAAAAGTTTGGGGTCACCCACACAATTTCATGTTTTCCATGTGAACTCACACTCAGTTTTGAAAGTAAAGCTTTTTTTCTTCAATGAAAATAACATTAAATAAATAAGAAATACAGTCTAGACGTTGCTAATGTGGTAAATGACTATTCTAGCTGAAAATGGTTGATTTTTAATGGAACATCTCCATAGGGGTACAGAGGAACATTTCCAGCAACCATCATTCCTTTGTTCTAATGCTACATTGGTTAGCTGTTGAGAGGTCACTTGAGGATTAGAAAAGGTTGTTGCTAGAGGTACGGACCCGTACCCGTAGCCTGTGGACTACGGATACGGCACTTGCCATTTGCCAATCAGATACGCGAGATCTGGTCACGTGACTCCCGGTAGACGCTAACTGTACGGACCCGTAGCATCGGTACAACAGGTACGGACCCTAAACCTAACCTTAACCTTTGCTTACCTTTCAACAGTTTGCAGTGGTTAGCAGCTTCTTGACTCGCGAGACTCGCGTACGGGTCCGTATCTGTCTGGCAAATGGAAAGTGCCGTACCCGTAGCCTGTGGGCTACGGATACGGACCCGTATCCGTAGACACTACCATTAGAAAACCCTTGTGCATTTAGGCTAGCACATGAATAGAAGTGTGAGTTTTCATGAAAACATGAAGTTGTGTGGGGGACCCCAAACTTTTGAATAACAGTGTACCTGTAGACTGGTTTATTCAGGGCTGATGCCCATACTGATTACTGGCAGTCAAGAAAGACAACTGATATTTGCAACCAATATACAGTAAATCCTTCATAATAACAGCAAGTTAAAGCAGGAATCTGTCATTCCTAACAATGCTACTTCATTAATAATGATCACTATAACTGAATATATACAATGTAAAGAGGACATCACACTGAGGATGTTCTGTTTACTGTGAGATCAATTGATTTGATATTGATCAATTTGTCTCCTGCAGTTATGTCTGCTGCTGTTCTCCTTTTTCTTCATCTGTCCCTGTGTTGCCCACTAAGACCCAAATCTTAAAGCTTTATTCCTTACTGTTTTCCAGCAATTCTTTCGGATTAATCCGATCCTGCCAAATAACTAGCTGTTAGCCACTGTAAAATTAGCCTGTTTTCATGATTTGTAGTTTAGTTTGTATTTAGTTTTTCTAGGTTGTATCTCTTCTATTGAGACGTGTCTGCCAGTAATAGCGGATTAATACACAAACGTTTGGGGTCACCCAGACAATTTCATGTTTTCCATGAAAACTCCCACTTCAAACATAACTGCACAAGGGTTTTCTAATCATCAATTAGCCTTTCAACATGATTAACTAACACAATGTATAATTAGAACACAGGAGTGATGGTTGCTGGAAATGTTCCTCTGTACCTCTATGTAGATATTCCATTAAAAATCAGCTGTATCCAGCTAAAATAGTCATTTACAACATTATCAGTGTCTAGACTGTTATCTTCAGTGAAAATAAATGCTTTTCTTTTAAAAATAAGGACATTTCTATGTGACCCCAAACTTTTGAACAGTACTGTATGCAAATATGATGTAAAAATGACCAAATACTCAATTCAGCTTGAAGCATTTCGATACCAAATACGGGCTGGGAGTGTCTGCTCATGTTTCTCTCACCAGCTGAGCATCTGTTTATTACATGCAAAACAGGGAAGCCCAGTCATGGCAACGTGTGTGTGCGTGTTCCTTCATCCTGCTGTGCGAAGAAGTAAAAGCAACAGAATCGTAATGCTGAAGCTTTACCTTGGCTCGCCTCTCTCTGTCTCAGCAAACACTCAAGGCCTAAATCAAATGTAATAAGTTCAGGATAAACTCTGTTGTGCTGCTTTGCATAAAGCCACGCGGGTGAAGGGCACGGGGATGGGAGTGTTGACGTTCCACTAGACTGTGATCAGCAGACGTGCTGCAGACGGAGGATTTTTTTTCCCCCCTTTTTTTTTCTTTTTTTTTTTTTGACTTTCACTTTGATTTTGTGGAAAATCTGTGTCTGCTGTGCTGTTTGCTGAAGCATGGGAGTGTGTTGGAACAAGCGCAGTCGCTGTTGACAGCCTGCATAATTGTTTTTCACCAGTTCAGACTTTGCCCCAGCCATGAAATGAAAAAGCCTATAAAAGCCTTATGGTTAGGGACGGCAGATATGGCCTCGGCTGCTGCTCGTATTCAAGGAGTACAGAGATCGCTCAAGATGGCAAGGACTTCATTAATCTGACCATCCAAATCTATTAAGGTTAACCCTGTACTGCTGCCCTGCTGTACGTAGGAGTTAGGAAACATCCATATATAGATGCTGTACACAAGAATCTGCACTGTGTGCTTTATAAATATTACCATGTATTTTGAAAACCAACATAATTTCAAGCTCTTTCACAATAAAGAATCAAGAATCTTTATTAGTCCGCTAAGGAACCTGGCGGAGTTTTGTGACGATCGACGTACGTTTGGAGATTGAGAAAATTTCCGTATCATTGCGAGATAGTGGCACGATGTCACTGTAACCATGACAACAAGTGAACACTATATCAGCTGCCTGTTGATGATTACGATCCGACTACAAATCCACCACTGCAGACTTATCGGGACTTATCCTCTGGAAATCATGCGACTGAGCAGCCTTGGCGGAGCGCTGTGATCTCTTTGTGCTTTTCTTGTTATTGTTATGTTTTCACATAGCAAAATTTCGATTGGTGACTCCCAGTTATAGATTAGAAATTGAAAAAAGGCACACTATGTAGAAATCAAACAAAACCCTCCAAAGATATAAATGCATAAACAGAATTGGTGCAAATGAGCAGTGAGATGGGTGGCAAAGTGCAGTCCAGGACAAGGCTCGGTTCTCTACTGCACATAGTGTGTCTGTTTGTGTGTGCAGTGCGGAAATGGAGTGTACAACTCTTGGATCAAAACAGTTTTTCAGTCTGGAAGTTATGAGTTTGACTAAATTTATGTGGCTCAAATTCAAACCAACATTATAAAGTGCTGACATACTTTACATTTAAGTGATGCATTATTCTATAGGTGCTGTTGTCGCCTTTAAATGAACCATTATGTTAAGTTGTAATGATTTATAAAGCTGAGATGTAGTCAAAGACAGACGTTTTGTTGATGTTGCAATATTATGCTTGGTAGCATTTAAGTCTCTGCTGAAATTTCGCAATAACAAGTAATGATAAAAATGACAAGCCAGCAGTCAAATAGTGTTTTCAGAAGTCGCGTTTTAAAAACAAAAATCAGTAAACTAACATTTTTTAGAAGAAACATCTGGCAGTATGAAATATACTTTTTATCTTTTCACTACACTGGCAGTGGTGAAAAGTAAGTAAAAGAAAAATTTCAGAAACCTTTTGAGGTACTTTACGCTTAAAACATTACTGCTACTGTACGGGAAATGCAGTGCATCCTTTACTTCACATAAATAGCAAAAATCACTTTAAAAATGATAAAGATGATTTCTGGTATAAAAATACCTTTAAATACTTATACTTATAGCATTTTCAACATTGCAGAGTTTTTTTTTTAGTTGTACATTACAATATTGGCACCAAATTACCATATTACTGCATTACTTTCCTGTAAATTGAAAGCGAAACAGTGAAAACATAGTTTTTCTTGCACACACAAAAATTTTACGATTTTTGGCTTTTTTTTACTTCTAGAAAAGTTGAAAAAAAAACCCATAAACATACACATTTTTCCCATATTTTTTTGCAACAGAACCACAAAATTAGTGCACATTTAATGAATAAATGACTAATTTTCGTACTCAAATATTAATCATCTTCATCAGCTGGGGGAAGTTTCAAGATGAACATTTTAAACGAGAATGAATGATTTCCCAGTAAAGATTTCATTTTCATGGAAATTTCCACTGACCCATGTCTCCTCGTCTAAACCAGAAACCTGCATTCAGCAGCTCTCTCTACACCAAACTTTTTATTCCCATCCATATTTTGTATTTTTTTTTTTTTTTTGCAGAGCACCTTCCTCATATATCATTCATAGACTGATTTATAGAACATTTCATCCTCCCAAAAGTGACAAAATGGATTTTTTTTTTTGGTGCCTGTTGACAGCGATTTCTGCTTCATAGAGTGATAAAAAGAGAGATCCACAATCCCCTTTGCAAAAATCCTTCACTCTGTCAGCAAAATAAAAACAAGAATTTTTAAAATTACCCCGCTTAATCCAAATATTCACGTTCCTGTACTGGAAATTAAAGCAAATTAAGGCATTTTTGGATGTCACTTGGAGACTTTTCACAGAAAAAAAAATCCATTTTCTTATTGTGAGCGATCAACAGGGAAGGTTACATGTTGAGATCTATTAGTTAAAAACTTCACACCTGCAGCGTCTCGCTCTACCAGCGGTTTTGTGTTCAGACTCGCCTGATAATTGATGTTTATAACTGCGGCTGCTGCGGAGCCAGTGTTTGCTGGTGTCACTTTAAATAAAGAATTTGAATGCTTGTTTGCCTACTGAAAGTGAACCTTGTTCTCTGGTAGTGTTTTAGCGGAACACAAGGTCAGCTGGTGGCTCTCAAAAAGCAGCAGCAGCAGCATCCTGAACGATCTCAAAAATATGCAGACTCTGCTGGAGTATGTGAGCGGTTTGCTAGTTCAGAAAGTGGTTTAGTAGCAGCTCCTACCATGAGAAGTCACTGATCTGACCTGAGTCTGACCCATCGTGTTGATTTCCTCGCTCTGGTTTACATATTAGATCAAATCTGAGCATGGATTGATTTCATCGAATCGGCGGCTTCGTCTTGACATTAGCTCGCACTCCCTGATGCCTGTATGCTCCCATCAGCTCGGCTTATCTCTGTCCTTGAGTGCTGAGTCTCCGGCCTGCTGCAGCCAAATGTCTTCATTGATGTGCTCTAAATAAAACACTTAGATGTCGCTCCGCACGTGACTCTCTGATGATTTATTTGACATTTATGACATTTACTTTCAGAAAGAGGATATAAGGGCCATGGAGTTTTCCTGGCTGCACAGGCTGCTCTGCCCATTTGTGTAATGATATGGGATGAATTCCAGTTATTGGAAAGCTGTATAAAAATCTGAACACTCTCCTCCACCTCCCCCCCACACCCCACCCTGTCTGTAAAATTATGACAGAAGTGGCAGCTCTGCTGTAGCCTTTTTAGTTTGGAAATCTGTCACAGATGGCTGTCTTCTTGTGTGCGGCCAAGGAAGTAATGTGATTGTGACAATTGTGTCTTTTTTGGCCAACAGATTGAGCATGCTGCAGGTTGTATGAGTGACAGATATGGGGTCAGCGAGATCTTATTTGCAGACTTTCACTCTGTTGGCGGTTGTTTGCCACTTTTGTAAGTATCCCAGAAGGATATTCTGCACCCAGTTGTCCATATTCATCATTCATTCTGTCTAATCTAACTGAAACTAATCTCTCATTTTGTGCTGATTTGCCTGACAGTGGCCTTCGAAGGCGTGAGGTCGGACGTACGTGGGAAGGTCGGAGACCTGGTGGAGCTGGAGTGCAGTTTTCCTCCATCAGGTCCAGCAGCTGCATCCTCTGCATCCCTGCATGTGGTGGAATGGGTTCGACAAGGACTTGACATACCTGTTCTGATTAAATTTGGATCCTACGCGCCTCGAATTCATCCACAATATGAAGGTGAGCACATATCATTGTGAATTTTAGCATTACACATGTTCCTTATTTTATATTACTGCATTACTTCCCTGATTTTACAATGTTTGTGCTACAGTTGACATAGAGTAGCATTTTAGCTAAAAGCTAAACCTGTAACCACACTGAAAACATGGTTTTTCCTGCATTGGTCATTTTTGAGATATTGGGCATTGTTTGCTTCCATAACTTCTAGATTAGTAAAAATGAAAAACAAAAGCACACAAAATACACATTTATGTATTTATTTTGTGTATTTTGTCTATATTTTTCTGGACATTTATGCAAGTTGGTGCAAATTTAATGAAGGAATAACTAATCTGAATATTCAAACTTTAAATTTCTGAAAAACAATATTGTCTTAATCAACTGTAGACGGTTCCCAATGATTCCTGTATCCAGAAATAATAGTTTCCAATAAAAATGTAATTTTCATGGAATTTTACAAAACACAGAGGCTGATTTCTCATAGTCTGAACCAGAAAACTGCACTTCAGTAGCTCTCTCATACATGAAGCCTTCCAAAGCGTGACACATTTCCCTCTAACTGTATATGGTTGCATTACTTCACTGACTTCATGACTTCCATGTATTTGTGCTACAGTTGGATTCCATTAGCATTTTAGCTAAATGGTAAAGCTGACTCTACAGTAGAAAACATTGTTTCTCCTGCATGGGTCAATTTTGAAGTATTGGTTCCATAACTTTTAGATTAGTGGAAAGAAAACATACAAAATACACATTTCTGTCTTCACAAAACTATCTTTATTGGACATTTATGGAAAGTAGTGAATGTTTAATAAGGTAATAAGTTGTTTGCATACTAAAACATGCAATTTAGGGGGAAAAAAATGCTGTCTTAATCAGCCCGGGATGTTTTCATGATGAGTTTCAGAAATAATAGTTACCAATAAAAATGAACTTTTCATAGAATTTTGCAATACATAAAGGCAACTTTCTCATAGTCTGAACCCGAAACCTGCCTTTCAGTAGCTCACTCATACACCAAACCTTCCAAACATGACACGCTTCCTTAATTGCATATTACAGCATTACTTCACCGACTTTATGAATTCCATGTATTTGTGCTACGGTTGGAATCCAACAGCATTATAGCTAGAAACTAAAAGCTGAAGCTACAGTGTTTTTTCCTGCATGGGCCAATTTTGAGATATTGCTTCCATAACTTTTAGATTAGCGGAAAGAAAACATGCAAAATACACATTTATGTGTTTGTTTATAACGCTGCGCTTTTTAGATGTTTATGCAAATGTGTGCATATTTAATGAAGTAATTACACATTTGCATACTCAAACGTACAATTTCTGAAACCTTGTAACACTAGAAGTAATTGTTTTAATCAGCTGGGGCAGATTCTTGGAATAGTTTCCAATTAAAGTTTCATTTTCATGGAGTTTTACAATACATCAAGACCACTTTCTCTTCCTGCACTTCAGTAGCTCTGTCATACAGCAACCCTTCCAAACATTACCCACAGTCCCAATTTGCCATCATCCAAAACAACATATTTTAGTGCCACATGTGCCTACTTTACATTCAAAGTATAATAAAGGATACTTTTTAAGCAGGAGCCACTTTAGCACTCCTAGAAACTGCTGGAAAAGTGGGGTGTAATCATAGTAATCTGGGCTCTTTGTCTGGACATGAATGGCAGTGTCAATCAGTCAGTCCACTGCTTTTGTCCACTCTGATTTATCTCAAGATCTATTGGATGGACTGCCATGAAATCTTGAACATTTTCCAGGATGAATGTTACCGACTTTGGTGATCTCCTGAATGCTAATTTTCAGCATTTCGCCCGAAGCGTTGCTGTGCCTAGAACTTTGTTGTGCATCGTGCAATAATTAAACATCGCCTCCAGGTGTGTTTTGAAATGTTTGATGCAGATTTTATTGTGTGTGTGTGTGTGTGTGTTTGTGGGAAATAAAAGTATGCTACAGTAACTCACTACAGGGAGTGAAGCATAATTAATTGCGATTATTATGAATGAAGGTTGTACAGGTTGGAAATATTAAAATAAAGGCTACTCTGAGAAGCTTCACTCCCACTTTTTTTTTCCCACTGAAATAATATAACCAGTATCTGGGTCTCAGCATATATTCAGCACCACACCTTGATGGCCTTTCAAGCCAGCCTTAGTGGGAGCTACTTATAAAGGAGCTGAAACTCTCACATTGCATCATCACCCATTGTGCACTTTCTGCCCACAGCGCCGAGAACAAAGAGAGTCTGTGGGGAGAAAGAGCCTCAATGGACCAGGAATACCTTTGTGTGGCTTCTGTTATCCTTTAAAGTCACAAACAATGGAACAAATGCGAACAAAAAAAGAAAGCATGTCTGGGTGGCTCAGGTCTTCTGATTGTCAGAGACGTTTACTTTTTCAATGGTAAAGAGAAATTCAACCTCTGGACCTTTCTCTTGAGTTGCATCGGATTTGGATTTCTGCTCCAGCACCGAAGTAGTTGTTTGACTAAAAGTTTAGTTTTGAGGAACAAACTGCCAGACGAGGCGTGACGATACCGGCTTCAAAGAGTGAAATTAATTTGGACAGTTTAACACTCAGGTGGGAGCACATAGCAGACGACTAACTAGCACTAAGAAGTTAAGCTTGTCATTTATTTTCAGCAAAGAGAATACCGATAGGGGGTAGATAGCAGCAATCTACATTTCATTTTATAATTACTGCTAAGGCAATACTCTTCAATACACTTCAAACCCCCTTCTTACTCACTGTTGCATCAGTTATTACAAACTCATGCTGTGCAGCTAAACACTGTTCAAACCCACACAAATTGCTTTTAAATTCTGGTGGAGTTTCCAGAGACACAAGATATGTCTGAATTTTTGGTGGAAATGTATGAAATGGTGAAGAGAACATTTAAGAATGGCTTGATTTGATGAAGTTTGAAATATTTCACCAACTTTAAGGCAGTAGGAGAGGGAATTAAAGGGAGAAAGTGGATGTGGATGTAGAAACGCACGCGAAATATCACTAACTGATCGACTACTTTTGTTTTTCTGCCATTTTCAAAAAGAATGACTTGTTGTAAAAGTCAGATTGCTACTCTGCACATTGTAAAACTGTTAAGTTAATCAGAAAATCAATTGATATACTTGTGAGAGGACCGTAAAGTGATGTTGATAGTTTGTCCAGTTGCCATGGGATTGTAAAGAGCTATTTAAGGACTTTTAGCTCATGCCGGCAAAAGTTCTGCAGTTCAGTTTTCTTGCTTGACCTTAGGGCAGCTGAGGAAATTGATGGATTAATCATAAATGGGAATGTTTAACAGTTGCTGCCCTTACAATTGCACTGGCACAAGCTGCTGTTCGATGGAGGTCATTTCTGATTCTTAAATGATAAGGCTGGTGTTACTGTAGGCTTTTCTTATTGTCCACAGATCCAACAAAAACATTACAACCAACTATTTTGTTTCAAAGAAACACTTAATTTTTTCTCCCTTGAACAGCTGAGCACTGGAGTTTTTAAAAACTAGAGCACCAGATTGATGTACTGAATGTGGAAATGACTCATAATAAAACACAAGGGCAAGGTCCATGGTAATAAAGATATGTTACCCAGTGCAATGCTTTGACTCATTGGCGTTATTGTAGAATTTTCTTATTGTCTAGAAATCCCATTTTAACAGTAAAAGCAACTGTTTGCTTGGCCATTGCTCAACCACACTTGCGAGTGATGATGTATTTTTCTGTACATACAGTTTAATTTCCTGAAACAGCTGAACACTGTAGCTTAAAAAAAAACAGAACTAAGGAGTAAACAGGATGTTTCTTGGGGTCTATTTTCAGTGGCGGATGGATACGCATTCAGTATTGTGTTTACAGCACCAAGATGATGCACTGAACGTAAACTTGATTGAAAATAAAATGCAGAACCAATGTCCATGGTAACAATGTTATAGTGTTGTCCAGTGCAATGTTGACTCATGGTTTGTTTTGTCGAATTTTCTTATTGTACACAAATCCCATCAAAGCATTTAAACCTATTTATTTGTTTGCCCATGTCTCAGAATGAAGCTCCTATTCCTCATTCATAGTTTAATTTGCTACAACAGCTGGACACTGTAGTTTGTAACCAACGTCACTGTCAGGAGTAAATGGTGCATTTGTTGATGACTATTTTCAGTTGCAGATGGGTACACATTTAGAATACTATTGTGTGTGTACAGCACCAGGATGGTGTACTAAATGTAGATGTGACCTAAAATTAAATCTAGGGCCCATGTTTATTGTAACAAAGACATAATGCGACCCAGTGAAATGCCGTGACTCATTGGTGTTATGTAGAATTTGACTATGTTCCAGAAATCCCATCAAAGCATTTAAACCAACTGTTTTTTTTTTTTTCTTTTCCCATCGCTCAGCTGCAACCCACTACTGAGGAGAAAATATTGTGTTAAAAAAAAGTTTAATTTCCTAAAACAGCTGGGCACTGTAGTTTTTAACCAAAAGCACTCAGTCAGAAATGGAAAATTTGTTGGGAACTATTTTCAGTTGTGGATGGATACACATTTAGAGTGCTATTGCATATTTACAGTGTCGCAAGGATGCACTGAATGTAGAATTTACTCAGAATAAAACACAGGGGCGAGGTTCATGATAACACAGAGATGATGTGACCCAGTGAAATGAATGAAACATTAGAACTAACTGTTTGTTTGGCCATCACTCAGTCTTGAGCCACAAATGGAAAAAAAAATATGTAGTTTAATTTTCAGCTGGATGCTTGTGTGTGTGTGTGTGTGTGTGTGTGTGTGTGTGTGTGTTTTTCTTCTTTTTCTTAAATGGAGTAGTGAGCGGAGTAAATACTGCAGTTGTTGGAGACTATTTTCAGTTGCGGATGGATACACATTTTGTTATTGTGCATTTACAGCACCAGGTTGATGTACTGAACATAAAAGTGAACTAAAATTAAATTCAGGGCCCATGTTTATTGTAACAGAGGTATAATGTTACCCAGTACAAGGCTGTAATTCATTGGGTTCATGCAAATATGTGTTTTAAGGTTTGAAAGACTTCAACAGACAACACTCTACAGAAGTGTAAATTTGCTGTTGGTAGTTGTACTTAAATTTGTTTAGTACGACATATTTCCAGCGTTGTTCTTTAAGTCGCTAACAGATTCATTGGCTATGCTAACACACAGTAATGAGCAGTAATCTGTGCACTAAGGTGTGTGTTTGTCAAAGGATCAGAACCTGCTTTCAGCTGAGTCAAGGCCTTTTCTCATCAGAGCTGGACGCCACTCCCTCACCCGGCCCGACCAGGAAATGCGATACAGACATTTACATAGCAATAAAGTCAGGGCTGATGAATTATCGTGAGTGGGAACGGGGCAGACTTTAATTCCAGCCCGGGCTCATAAATGACAGTAGCCTTTTGTCGCTGACTGTGAAGAAGATCCCTCAACGTACACTGATGTCACATCTCATTATGCCCGGTGTTAGTTTCCGAAGACGCGAGGCAATATACTGGTAGTAAAAACCCTAAAATTTGCTTACCCTTTGGCTCGTGAATTACACTTGAAGGTGCACTTCACTGAACCATAAAACACCCTGCTGAGAAAGTCTTCAAAAGGGAGGGCATGCAAATCACATGGCTCTCCGGTGACAAACAGAAAGCTGCTGTTCTCCACTTGCACAAAGGCTTCGAGAAAAGACACTTTGTCCCGACTCATGCTGAGCTTTCTCACAGGTAGTGGCTGGTGTAACAGGTGCAGCATGGGAAACCAGCGCTGTCGAGGTGGTGTGCATTTCACCCCCTCAAGCCACGAATGTTCTCGCGTGTCTCAACAGAATGGCTTCAGGACCCGAACTCCAACCGTCTGCTGCGACTCTAATAAAAGTTATCCAAGTGATTCACTCTGCTGAGGCCCAGTTTTTTTTCCCCCCGTCGCATCATCCCTCCCTTAAATTGATTAAACTTTCCCAACCTCCATCAATATTCTTTGTCTTTGGCCATGTTTGTAGGCCTTGCAAAGTGTGAGCTACATTAGATTTTCCTCCGATTGCTCCCCGGAGAGCGTTGAGAGCTAAAAGGGTTTAAATGTATTTGTTGTAATAGAGCAGTTAAGATCAAAGGATTAGCGTCTGCACTGTGAGCAGGACAGAGAGTCCCTTAGCACCCGTACAGCTGCTGACTGTATAAAAAGTAAATACGGCTGCAGAAATGCGCTCTTCCCCATGCAAAATCCCATCACAATCAGAGTCCGCATGCAGGGCTAATACGTTAAAAACAGCTAAAATGGTGAATATGTTTGCAAACATGAGAGCCTACATGGGGATTTCTCATCCTCAGCGAGAGACTGAATTCAAATTTCAAACCAGTAGAGCTTAATAAAGCCACGAGCAGCAAAGAGTGAAACCTTATCTGCTCCTTCTCCAACCGAAAACCCCGAATGCCTCCGTGCAAGCTTGCCAAGAGCTGACGACATCCCTTAGAGATGATGTGGGCACGCCGCCCGCCAATATCACATTCTCGGGGACATAAACGTCCGTGTCACACAAAATGGTATTGAATTTAAATAATTTTTCATACAGGCCCCTGTCAAACTAAACAAGACACTTTGGTGATGATTCCTCCTCCAAAAGACCTTTCTTTCTTTTTCTTTTTTTATCGTTTGAGAACTTCATTTCCAAAATGTTACATATCCATTTTGGAAGAAAGAAAATCAATATCTCCAATGCAGCTTTCACTCTGAATAAAAACTGAGAAAAATAAAAAGCACACACCTACCACCTAAGTGTTCCTTTTGTCAGCAACCTGCCTGCTTCTGATGAAAGACCTCAGTCCTGTATTCATACTGGGATTATCTAGGCTGTGATTTAAAATGCTTTAAATGCAGAAACAAAAAGAAAATAAACGACCAGTAAAGCAGTGAAGCTGTACAGTGTATAAAACACATTGGATTAGGTATGAGTTCTTAATTTGATTGAAGATGAGCTTTTGAAGTTCTTTCCTTTCTTGATTAATCTTAAATAAAACAATGGTTTTAATTAGCGGCTTGGATAAGTGGAGATGGCTTCTCCTTTTTCCTTTGTCTTGAGAGAGAGAGAGAGAGAGAGAGATAGTTACCGCCGTGTTTAATAATCAGACTTTTCATTTCAGTTGAGTTTCTTCACAGCGCTGAATGGTTTTGTGTTTCTCTGTCACCTGAGACTCCACTGAGGGGTTGAAGCCTTCAGGGGGTTTCAATTGGAGACACTTTAATTGTGTGAGCGTTGATAGGAGGACAGTATTTTGCTGCTCTTTAAACTGTGTCAGCTAGCAGAGCAGTGAACATGAAGAGGAGGGATGAGGATAGTTGGGTGGAGTTGAGCTTCTGTTTGCTGTCAGGATCAGTTTCAGTCACCGCTGTAGCACTTTAAAAAGAAAGAAGACAATATTTTGAAGCAAATTTCGAGAAACAGATTTGCAAAGATGACTAAAGGCCAAATGTTGGTTGTGCTCCACAACAATTTTTGCAGGAATCCTTCAAAGCAGGGATGTCAATCATACAACTGGCCCGCTAGAGCAGGAATAGTTTGCAAAATGAATGAATGAAGGAACTAGAAAAGCACTCAGAGAACACAGTACTCTGCCAAGGCTGTTCATGCCCCCATATGGCATTGTCAGAAATGCAGCATTTTGTTTTAGAAATGCAGCATGTGTTTATTACTTATTGATGATCAGAAATCACGGTACTACAGAATGTGGCCATTTAATAGGGAAGTACCTACATATACTGACAGTCAATAGAAACTTTGAGGTAGAAATGTACGCAGAATTCTACTTGTAGGGGGGTTGTAATTATTCATTGTGGATTTACTGATGATCTAGTGCCCTGGTAGTTGAGATAATGATGAGTTGTCATTTTGTCATGATTCATTGCACATGGGTTGGTCACTTTGCAAAAGTGAACCAAATACACACCAAGCAATACTCAGTGAGTATCTGCACAATTTGAGAGTGGGTTTTGAAGGCCTATATAAAGGCCCAAAAAAGGCCACCATTGTTAGTCCAGTGAACAGCATCATGCCGCGTCTATCACATGAACAACATCTCCGGGCACTGGGTATGGTGGAGGCCGGTTTGAGCTACAGTGATGTAGCCAGGCATATGGGCTGTTCCCAACCCACAATCAGAAGCCTGGTCCAAAGCATGCGCCGACGGATTGCTGCCTGCATCCAAGCAAATGGAGGCCATACTCGGTATTGACTGTTGTGACTTTGTGTTTGGCAGGTGCCGTTTTCTTTTGTGAAATTCTTTATTTTGAAATCATTCTTGAAACTTTAGATTTTTGTTTCTGTATGCCAACATGCTAAACAAATGATTCATATGAAGAAAATCCAGTTTCGGGCTTCAAAATAAAAATTATGTTGAAAAATATGGTCTCAAAGTTTTTAATGACTGTCAGTGTACATAATGACCTTGTGCTGAGGACAGGTGTGTGTTATACATGTGTACGTTATGTACGGACACCGAATCGTGCGACCTAAATATGTAACGGGTGACGGGAATTGATGGGACTCGGAAACACTCCCACAATTTAATCCTTGTCAATGGATAAGTCCCCGTTAGTCCGCAGTGGTCGATTTGTAATAGGATCACAATCATTTGATCATCAGCAGACAGGTGACGTAGTGTTCACTTGTAGTCATGTTGTCATAGTTACTGTGACGCTGTACCGCTATCTCGCAATGATACAGAAATCTTTAACAATTCCATAGATCCGAGCTGCATCACTGCCAAAATCGAATCACTTGGTCCTTGTGCCATTTCTGATCTTCCCTGGAAATTTCATCTAAATCCGTTACAGGGGGTCCTCGACTTAAGCCGGAGTTCCGTTCCTAGTGCGTTTTGAGTAATGTTGCTAACAGATGGATGCACGCCAATCATCGCGTAACTCCACCAAAGCTCTGCCTCCTCCTAATCAGTGATATACCCGTGTCAAAGCCCCTCCTCCCCCCTGTACCTCGTGAAATCATATTTTTGTACTGCTTTTTAAACTGGGTCGTGATTGGACATTGCTTGTGCTCCACCTCTAATCCATCGAATACTTACTGTGAAAATGTTTGAAGACATTGACCATTGTGCAATATAATGTGAGTCAGCAGCTTCAGTATGACAGAGCTTGGTTTGGTGGAACCCTGGTGTTGCCACAGTTTTTCATGTATAAAGTTTCTAACAATATGTGACAGGGGGATGACATAACCTTCCTCCTTGATGTGGTGTCAGGATTACTACACAGATGTGGAAATGGATGTAAATTGAAAATAATTTCTAGCTCTTGACAAATTGTTTAAACCATCAAGAAAATACTTTATTGTTCAGTTCCAGATACCTGCACCTGAATGCTTTGTGCCTCTGTTGATGACTATGTAAGTTGTAATGTGTAAATGATTAACTGATGTATAATATTGTTGAAATTTCACTTATTTCTCTTGAGAAGTTTCAGGTTGTTCATGTTTAGACAAAAACAAACATTTACAAAAACAAAGGGGAAGTATTGGAGTTGTTATTATGTGTAGGTTATTTTGCTATGATTTCACTAGTCTCTTGAGATCAAATTGGGCTGTATGCAGCCCCTAAAGTGGTGTTATTGGTTAGGAAAAGAAAATTATGGCTTAGTTAGGGACATAACAAAAAAAGGTCATTATACCACAAAGAAAACAGATCTGGTGTGCTCAACTTGGATTATATATCGAATATAGATCTGCACTTTCTAAAGGCAGCAACAGTGTAGACTTCCATTTCGTGGCAGTAAATGACAGTTTTATAGGAAAAAAAGTGGTTAAATATGTGACATTGACACACAAAGATGAGTTTTGAGTGGTGTAATAAACAACCAGAGAGGAATTTTAATATGCTGCAACCGCTTTATTTGCTCCTCTTCAGCCACAGCAGCCTTACACTGGTGATAGCTGCTAAGGTGTGGCCGGTAGTGTTGAATAGAGGTGACGTCAGGGCTTAATTTAGGTCAGCCAAGGTGCTCCACAGCAAAATAATTTCTTTTTAAATGTTAATAAAGGTTAAATGTTGAATGTCTTTTGCACGAGGCAGTCACTGCCCTTTTCAAACTGTTGCTACACTGTTTTAAAGCACTGCTATATTGTGTTTTTTAACTTAAATTACCTTTTTACATTGTATGTAGTGTGATATTTTATACATAGTTTGTTTGTTTTTTTTAGTTATTTTTTACCAGTCCGACGGTGAGCAAATGCACAGAAATTTCATTCAAATATCTATCAACTACTGTGTGTTATGGATGACAATGAAGTGGCTGTTATATTCCATTCTATTCTGAAAAAGGAAAAGGGCCACCTTGTCATCAAAAGTAATTTGTGTATCTGCAAAAGAGCGCAGTGATATTTAAAGGAATATTCAAATACAATGAAAATGAGCAATATTCCCATGACTACTGCTGCAGTAGTAAAAATCTATAAAACTGGCTCAGCTTTTATGATCGGTAATTATACAAAAAACCCCTCAACATTTGATAATGAGTCAATGTTTCACAGTTGTGCTAAGTTTTCTTTGTTTGCCAGGCGTGAGTTTCCCTGAAAGACGACATGGAAATCCTGTTGTTTTATTTACACCAAAGTTTATACTTGTCTCATGTTCTTACACTTTATTTTTTTGTCACGCTGACGACTCGCTAAAGCTTGTTTCTCATGCATGTGCACGCTTGTTTTACACTTCCAGACGTGGTGGGCACAAACAGACAGACATAGATTAGGTGTGTTGAGAGAAAGCCAAAGTCTTAATTTCCCCTGTCTGTGTTTCCGCTTCTGTGTAGTGCTGCTCATCCGGCCTCACACTCAATTTATCTCGCATCCAAAGCGCAGTCTCATCGCAGTCATGCATTTTTCAAATAGCAGCGGTTTGTTTCGTTAGATCGTCGTGCTCTTATTTCCCCTCCGCCCCTCTCGCTTCCCCTCCTATCTGATCACGTTCCCACAACCACCCCTGCCTCGGCACAACCTTTCCTCAGAGGTGCTACACTGACCTACATCATACTGAGCCAATAAACATGACAGAGAGAGAGGGGGAAAAAAACTGCCAGGGGTCAAAGGGTAGGATTCTGAAGCGAACTAATCCCCAGAGTGTATACGTGTATTTTGCTCTACTTTAACCCCCACCTCCCTGGTACCCCATGTGGATTTAGTCCCCTTTGGCGGCTTGGAAAAGTAAATAGGGAGTGTTATCGCTGCCAACATGCCTAACTCCAACTTCCTGGTTCCCTTTGACTGTCAGGCCCTGAATCAGAGTTAATGATTACCATCATAACACAGACATCCCAGTGCTGCTACAGCTTCCATTTAGCTGTTTAGAGGGTTTTATGATAGGGATAGACCGATTATCAGCCTGCCCGAATATTGGCTTTTTTCTAATGGTATCGGTATTTTTTAACTGATTTTTGACATATTAAATGCACTACTTCAGGAGCAGCCTCCTCACTCTGTCTGTGGTCTCAGAAATATCTCTTAAGCAGCATCAACTAAACAAAAAAACACAAGGCACATCCAGGAAATTAGCTTCTCTCATGGTGGCTAAAGCTACGCTAAAGACTAGCAGCTAAGTTAGAAGGCGGCCACAGATTATATATACATATTTTATGTGACATTGTCTGAAGATTTCATGAAACTACTGTGTTTGCCCATTGCTTTAAGGAATTACATCCTCTGCAATAAACAGATAAACCAATTACCATCCTGGCTGGTTATCGTGGCATTTTTTGGATTTTTGGTATCAGTATTTTTTTTTTGGACTGATTATTGATAAATTAAGTACACTACTTGAGATCTGATTCAGCCTCCTTTCTCTGTCTGAAGTCCCAGAAGTGTCTCTATAAACTTAAACAAAAAACACAAGCCACATACCAGGAAATTAGCTTCTCTCACAGCAGCTAAGGCCATGCTAACAGTTAACAGCTAAGTTAGAAGGCAGCCACAGATTAGCCTGAAACAGGCTTTGGAAAACAATAATTTATAATGCTTTAAGATCTGGACCTTAGGAGACGATTAAAGTGATAGAATATTAAGAAATTAGAGAAGAACAGCAGGAGACAAACTGATTAATCTTAGTGGATCCCACATAAACAGAGAGATAATGTCATCTCTCCTATTTTAATTTTACATGTTCAGGTATAATCACCCTTATTACTGAAGACGTCTAGTTAGGAATGACAGGTTCTCTGCTATCACATGCTGTTAAAACATTATCTATCATGTATATTGGTGTATTGGATCAATCGATATGGAAAACCCATATTGGTTGATCCCCGATTTATTCCTGAGATGTTCCAGAGAAAAGTCAGTCATGAGGTAACACTTTCATTCACATTTCCACCTTCCTGTCCCGTGCTGTTGGGTTATGGTGTATCTGCTAAAGTGTGAAAACTAGACGGTCACAGAAGGAGCTGCAGACTGGAAAACATAAAGAGTTGACGCTGCGAGCTGCACTGGCTCTGAGGAGTCGTCACCTGGCAACCAGGAGATCAGATTTCCAAGTGTGTGCACGCCTGTGTGTTCTAGCTCTGTGTGCTTGTTTGTGCATGTGTTACAGTGTGCTCGTTTTTTCAGGCAACACTGGAGGACACTAATGTTCACACACCAGCAGCTCCACACAGCTCAGACCTGCGAGATTACAAGTGAAATCACAATCACATGCAGCTGGCTTCTCTCGTGTTCACTTCTAACCTTTTTACCTGGGATGTGCCCCCGCAGGTCGGGTGTCTCTGGTGCGAATCACCGCCCTGAGGCTGGAGGGGCTGCAGCTGAGCGACCAGGGCCTGTACGAGTGTCGAATCCTGCTGCTAGACAAACCCACAGATGAGCTGCAAAACGGCACCTGGACTCTGCTTTCTGTAACCGGTGAGGTTAATGGGGCGCTGTGCATCTGTGCGTGCTCTTCATGGAGGCTTTGTCATTGCATTACAGTCAGCTTCATCACCCAAATCAGTGATCTAGAAGTAAACAAACACTGGATGGTTCACGTGACAAGAAACATTTGATTCAGCGTGGTCAGTCAGGTGGTCTGGCTGGATATCTTTTACTCATCAGGGTAAATTCTGCTGCCTCAGGCTACGTATCAAGCATCAATGCTTCTTTTTGTTACCAATGGGCCTTTTGTTCTAACTGTCAAATGAAACCACATGCAGGTATTACATGTTTTTACTACTTGTTTGATCAGATGTTTTCTGATTAAGATTACTGCAGATTCCCCCTGCAGACTTCACATTTAGCCCCTGTTTGCACCAACACCCCTGCAATTCAGCGGCTGTGTTTATCCCACATTATACCAAGGTGGCAGGTCAAGCCGGCACCAGCTTCCTCTTTTTAATGGGTCCGATCATGGTCATGGCAAATGGCCAGAATGTCGGCATGTAGTCAGTCCTGTAGTCCGGCTAACAACATTGACCCCACAGATGGTTAACTGCCTCTGGGTTACTCTCTATTTTTAGTGCCACGGATATTTCACCGGTAAAATACTGCAATCGGTCATTCAGGTGTCAAAAATTGTCCATTTAAGGACAGTAATCTAGGGGTTGATGTTCCAGCAGACACATGAATCAAACTGAAATAGATTCTCTGTTTATTTGCAAAAGTGAATCATAATTTCAGTTCGACAGGACTTCACAGGCCTCCAGCTGCTTCAAAAGATGGCCTCTTTTAAAGGCCTATTTAGCCTGAAATTATCTCATCTGCAGTCCCTCATTTTTTTGTTTTTTTTTTCATAACTGCTGGTAGAGATGAAGGAAAAAAACTGCAAATCATTTTTAATATTTTGCTCATTTCCTGAATTAGCTGTGAAGGAGCCACTTTCTGCCCCTGAGAAATCCAGTGTTGATGCAGTTTATTCTATTTGTTGCTTGCTAACAAGGAGTCAAAGTACAAATTTTATTGATTTGTAGGATATAAATCAATAAAAATGGTCAGCCTCATTACACAATTTGTCATTTAAATATGAACTTTCAACTCAGTCTTCTCAGTTTCCCCACGTGTGCGGTTTTTCCATTTATTCTGCAAAAGTATCACATGAATTAATACATAGAGAGCCAAGAACATTGTTTTAACCACAAATACAGAAAATTGTATAAATATACATAACCATTCAAAAGTTTGGGGTCACCCAGGGAATTTCATGTTTTCCATGACAACTCATACTTTTTTTTATGTGCTAACAAAGTGCACAAGGGTTTTCTAATCATCAATGAGCCTTTCAACACCATTAGCTAACACAATGTAGCATTAGAACACAGGAGTGATGGTTGCTGGAAATGTTCCTCTGTACCCCTGTGGAGATAGTCCATTAAAAATCAGTTGTTTCCAGCTAGAACAGTCATTTACCACATTAACCATAGCTAGACTGTATTTCTGATCAATTTAATGCTATCTTCATTGAAAACAAGCTGCTTTTCTTTCAACAATAACCACATTTCTAAGCGGCCCCAAACTTTTGAACGGTAGTATATAAACAGTATATAAAACACTTCTTTAAAGCTATAAGTTTAAAAACTCTTTAAACAGATCAAGTAAATTTGGTTGGTTTTCTTCACACAGGTTCTTTGGAAAAGAATAATCGCCGACTGGTGTGATCATCATACTTATTGACGGGTTTAAATAATACATCTCAATATGAAATATGCATCATTATTTTTCGATGCTTTGAAGTTTATCTGTGTTTTGGCAAACCTTTGCTGCGATTCGCCGCACTAAAAAGTGCAGAACAAAGTATCGGCGTGCGGCAGATCAAAGCCAGGCAAGACACTTTCACTGAGCTGGTCTGTGCAGGCATCAGTGCAGAGATGGGGATGATAATACAGTATATTATGCTTGTATACTTGAGGCCTTGGATGTAGTTTCGCTGACTTGCCCTGCAGGTATGCTCTTCACCTATTGTTTACCTGTTTTCCTAAACAGTCAAGACTTTAAGTGGCTCTTACATGCTGGAAATGCAGAGATATAAGAACCCGGAATTGGACATGTTTCCTTTAATATGTGACTAAAAGCTTCTTTTTGTGAGTGAGTAGAAAAAACAAAAAGAAGATTCAGGTTGTTTATGATACAAAAGTATGAGCAGAACTCCCAAGAAGTGGCTTGTTTATGTTTAGAGTTTTTACAGACATAAAAAGAAAGAATCTGTCTGAATTCTCCCTGTTGAGATCTGAGGCTTGAAGTGGCAGCAAGACGTTAACGGATCTAAAAGGCAGCGTTTGTAACTGACGCTTTCACTTCGGCATGTGAAATAATAATGGATCTTGATGTTGGTAAACTAACAAACAAGACTGAGCTGCTGCCATGCTGTATATCAACTGATTATAGACAAAAAGGGGAGACGAGAGGGAGAAGCTATTTGTCCAGGATCTTTTTTTTTTTTGCCATTCTTTTTCTTTTTCTGCTGCTTTAATGACAGTGGTGGTCTTAGTTTGTATTTTTTTTATCCATATAATTGGACTTTATTTAGCAAAAATGAATGTGAATATGTATTTCAGGATCCCAGTTTTCCAGTTTTAATGTCATACTTTTACGATATGAAGATGAATAGATATGTCCAGTTAAATTTTATTTTGTTTTTCAATCTGTAGCCCCGCCCATCTTCACTGAAGCCCCGCCCCCTGTGCTTGAGGCTCTGGTCGGAAGCCATCTTTCTTTTCCTGTGTTGCTCACGGCAACCCAACTCCAAACATCACCTGGCTAAAGGACGGCACTGTCATTCAAAGAGTAAATTATCAGGTAGGTGAGAACTCAGAATAAAAGCATTTATGCAATAATGAGGTTAATATATGGATTTTTTTATGCGTCACCTTTAGACATACTGTTACTCATGCTATTATTATATATGACAATAAGTTGTTAAACTGCAGTCTAAGTGAGGAAAAAAGAGGCAATTAACTGTTTGAAGCCAGTCTTGTACAGTACTTCCAGTCCAAAGGATCACAAGATAAATCTGAGTTGTGACATGTTGAAAAAGGAGAGAAGAAAAGTTCTTTTGTATTCTATCATAGTTTGTGCCCAGATAGCAAACTATGGGTGAATCAATGTTGAATCTATGTTGAGACCTAACGTCGAAATTATACAGAAAGCGCAAGGTCGATAAAATGTTGAGTCAACGTTTGCTTTTCAACCATAAATCACACTTTACCCAGATAGCAAAAGATGTTAAATCAATGTTGAATTAGGGTTAAGAAGGTTGAATTGTGGTTACGGTTGAAGACTGATGGTTGGATCAACGTTGATTCAACAACATTTTGTCAACATTGAAGTTTGTGTTTAAAAGATACCATTGAATCTACATTGTATTTTGGTTTAATTAAAATGTTTGACAGGTCAATATTTAATTAATGTTGAATCTATGTTTGCAAACATGTAATCTATGTAAGCAAACGTTGACTCAACATTTTATCAACCTTGCGCTTTCTGTATAATTTCGACGTTAGGTCTCAACATAGATTCAACATTGATTCACCCATAGTTTATCTGGGTGGTCAGTCTTGGACTTTCTGCTCAAATATTTGCTCTTAGCCTGTCGCAGTAGTGACATCTAATTTATGATTAATTGCCATATTGATTATCATGTTTAACAGTTTCTTTTCTTGTTCATTTATACCTCCATTAGATTTACATCAGGAGTATTAGTGTTTTTGACACTTTTTTTTTGCTGCAAATCCACCACATCGACTCCTCTTCTTTCATTTGGCTTAAAGCCAGGATGTGAGCACAGAGATGGTGACTTGACTTTGCAACTAAATCCATGATGCTCCGTTCAATAGATGCTCATCGAAATGCAGTCGGTTGAATGTTAGAAGACAAGCGCCTTGACATTAGCATTTTGGAGATGATCAGAGGGAGCAAATGGTGGAAAAAAAGAGAGAAATATTGATTGAAATGTGATATTTCTGTTAGTTTCATCCAGCTATTTTCAGACTGTTGAAGGAAGTGATTCTGATAAAAATAACTGCTATTATTTAGCAGTTTTAAAAGACCTTGCTTTGGTTTAAAAAAAAAAAAAAAAGATTTTTTTTCCATTTAGAACTTCCGCCCGTCAGTGATGGGATCTTAGCTGAACACTCAATTTTCTGCAATAGTTACAACACTTTAGATTATTTGACATGTGAGATTTGTCTTTTCTGAGGTTTATAGAGGGTGGGGCTCTGTTAGAAAATGTTGATGTAATTGTGGTAAGAGAGCCATTTTAACTCCTTTCCAAAACCCCATTGTCTTATTTGAATGTTGCTTTGCAGACTTTAATTAGTGAATTTTGTGTTAAGATGATTTAAATGTAAACTCTTCCAAAGTAACCTGTTTGTAACAAGGCACTGTCAATTGTCTGTCAGCTAAACCTTCCTACAGTTCGTTTTAAATCAGTCCAGTCATTGATTAACCTCCTACGAGTTCATGTTTGAGTGTCAAACACAAACACCTTAGGTTTTCTAGGGTTTGTTTTGTAATAAAGGTCTGATTCCGTGCTTGTGAGACTCATTGGTACACTGAATTTCTTTTTCGTTGACTGCTAATTTTGGTGGAAATTTGTAGTCTACACTGTAAAAAAACAAAACAAAAACATTTTAACATATGCACATGCTAATGAAGTAAGAAAACTTGATCTTTTCAATAGATAGTGTCTTTAAGGTCAAAACACGCTGCTACATTGGTTTTTGTCAGTGCTGTGCTATGAGTTTTGGAGATGACCTGTTATATCTCTTTGCTGCTTCTTGAGAATACAAGTCAAAAATATGTGGAACAACCTGAAATGGATGCGTTGTTTCTGTATTTTATTACGACCCAGCTGTCCTGTGTCAGCTGAGAAGTTAACAAAAACCAGGTGTTCTTGGTTTCGTAAAGCAATTTACTACTTAGTGACATAATTAACAAAAGAAAAGATAATATAACAAATAACCCAGAGCTGGTGGGTGTTGCTAAATCAAAGAGACAATTAAAACCAAACAAAAAGCCAGCAGAGTTGTAAAAACTAGCTAAAATAAAATAACAAAACTCCCAAGCCAAACTTAAAGACATGATACCAACACCAATGTGTCTAACAAAAGTAATTAACAAATAAGGATAAATACCAGCTAGTAACCAGTTTTAAATGGCTACAGGACACAGAAAATGAGTAACAAGTAGCTTCTAGCAAAGTCAAAAAGCTGCCAACAGAAGTTATCACCAGGGGGCGTAACACGCTGCTTTTGCTGGTGCATTTTTTTTTCTGCCCATGTGTAATGGTAAAAGCAATGGACCAATGTTTGAGAGCACTGTAGGTGGGCATGTTGCTTTCACAAACATTGGTAAAAATCACATGCATTGTTCATAATACTGAAATGACCCTTTACCCTTTCCTGTTCAAACCAACCTTCCTAACAATCAGCAGTCAACGTTCAAATGGCGTCATCGGTGTAGAGTGATGCAATTTTGGCTCTGAAGGCTCTGTGCTTGGTTAAATTCCCATAATCCTTCACTCTGTGAGAGAACAGTCATCAAAGCAAAGCTGTGTGGGAGTTTTGCGTTTCCTTTGTTTGCTCATGAAATAATGAGTAACTTGCAACACGGTCTCACGGGGATTCGTGAAACTGTCACGTCAGTTTTTGTTTCGGTTTCGTGCGCACCAACACGATGTCGTCATGTTTTTCGTGCCGCTCACCACGAGCGAAACCCGCTGTGGTAATCACATCTGAAAGTGGTTTATACCGGCGGATTCATGACGATCTAAGGTGTCCATTGGCGTTTGCGGCCGCCGGACATTCTTTAAATTCCTATGCAAATTCGGCGGATTCATGACGATTTAAGCTGTCCATCGGCGTTTGCGGCCGCTACCGCGGCCGCCATTACGGCCGCCGGACATCCGGCCGCTGCTGCACACATCTGAAAGTGGTTTATACCGGCGGATTCATGACGATTTAAGCTGTCTATTGGCGTTTGCGGCTGCCGCCGCGGCCGCCACTGCGGCCGCCGCTGCGGCCAGATGTCTTGCAGCCGCAATGGCGGCCGTAATGGCGGTGGCCGCAAACGCCGATGGACAGCTTAAATCGTCATGAATCCGCCGAATTTGCATAGGAATTTAAAGAATGTCCGGCGGCCGCAGTGGCGGCCGCAGCGGCCACCGCAAACGCCGATGGACAGCTTAGATCGTCATGAATCCGCCGGTATAAACCACTTTCAGATGTGATTACCACAGCGGGTTTCGCTCGTGGTGAGCGGCACGAAAAACATGACGACATCGTGTTGGTGCACACGAAACCGAAACAAAAACTGACGTGACAGTTTCACGAATCCCCGTGAGACCGGGCTGTAACTTGACTGTATAGGAAGATGAAATCACTGTGGAACAGGGGTTTTAAATCATAGTGCAGCTGCGCTGTAAAAATGTCTAGGTATTTCTGCTGTAATGTTTGGCATATTAACATGGAGTTCTATGGGAGATGAGTGTTTGAAGGCGGCCTCTAGTGGCCATTTGAGGAACTGTTGTTTTTTGGCTCTTCTGTGTTGGTTTCACTTCTCAGCCCTTGATCCTTGCCACATTTACACAGGCTAATTTTAATGAGTGTTTGGCTAAAAAAAACACTTTAAAAATGAGCAAAATGTGAAATATGTCTAAACATTTATGCACAACTACACATGTAAGAGAAGAAAAGCATGATTAGTGATACTGGAGCATTGAGCACCAGTATCTAGCTGGAAAACACAATATTTTATGTTTTTATTCCACTGCATTTCTCTACCAACTGTAGTTATCTAGCTCGCTGTGTTGCAGATTAAAAATTAAAATATTTTAGCCCCCAAAGATGTGTTTGGAGAAAAAAGCACCTTGCCAACTGTTAAGCATTGGGTGGAAGATATTCTGCTTTGGGGTTATGTGGCAGCTGGTGGCTCTGGGAAAACTGTGCAGATAGAAGGAAGATTGAACTTTGCTAAATATCAGCAAATTGTGGATGCAAATGACACTGATGATGGCACTGAAAGTACTAGTGTAGAGCATATGCAACAATTAAAGCTGTCTGTTGTAGTTTATTTGTGTCATTCAATGTATGTAGCCAACTTTATGTATTTGTGTAACTGTTTTGCTGCACAGTTAGCAAGGTACCACCAATTATCTAGGCTAAACCTTGATTAACCTCCTAAAACTCATGTTTGGGTGTCAAACTTGCATGTTTGGAAGATTTTTCTATGAAAGTAATTCCTCTTTTTAGGTTTTTCTGGGTTTGATTTGCATGAAAGGTCTGGTTTTGTGTTTTTGAGACTAAAATTTCAAGATGGAAATGCTCAGCTGGTTAGTTGATGACTTATTTTGGTGGAAATTTGTTGTCTAGACTGTAAAAAATGGCCTTTTTAAATGTTCTAAAAGTAAAGTAAAACTGAAGGTGTCTACTTTTGCATGTGTCACAAATTAAAGCTTGCTGTTGTGGTTTCTGTGTGTCTTTTAGTATGTGTATCTAACATCATATATTTGTATGTCTACACTGCCTGGCCAATAAAAAGTCGCCACCTGGATTTAACTAAGCAAATAGGTTAGAGGTAATTGGATAATTACTGCAGTGATGAATATGTTTCAGCTGACAACAACTTATTTAACCCTAGCTGATGCAGTGAGGAGCTTCTCATTTCTTAAACAACCATGTCAGAAGACATATCCTGTGGTCATGGATAGGATGTTCATCTGTTTCAGAAGAGTCAAACTATTGGCCTGCATCAAGCAAAGAAAACAACTAAGGAGGTTTCTGAAACTACTCAAATCAGGTTAAGAACCATCCAACGCATTATTAAAACCTGGCTGGATAGTGGAGAACCATCATCTTTGAGGAACAAATGTGGTCGGATGAGTCCACATTTACCCTGTTCAAAAGTAATGGGGGCATCAGGGTAAGAAGGGCAGATGAAATGATGAACTCATCATGGCTAGTGCTTACAAGCCTGTGGGGGTTAAGGTTATGATCTGGGGTTGGTCAGGTTCAGCAACGTTATGTTCCCAAAGAATGAGGTCAGCTGACTACCTGAATATACTGAATGACCAGGCCTTTCCTTCAATGGAGTTTTTCCTCCCTGATGTCATGGGAATGTTCCAAGATGACGATGCCAGAATTCATGGGGCTCACATTGTAAATGAGTGATTCAGGGAGCATGAAACGTCTTTTTCACACATGGATTGGCCTCCACAGAGTCCAGACCTCAGCCTCACTGAGAATCTTTGGGATGTTCTGGAGAAGACTTGGCACAGCGGTCCAACTGTCCCATCATCAATATAAGATCTTGGTGGAAAAAAACGAATGCATCTCTGGCTAGAAATAACTGCTATGACGTTGCAGAAGCTTATCGAAACAATGCCACAGCAAATGAGTGCCATACTCAAAGCTGAAGGCAGTCCAACAAAATATGAGAGTGGGCAACTTTTTTTTGGCTGGTCAGTGTATTTGGCTGCACGCTTAAACAAGACACCACAAATTCTCTGTTAACTAAACCTTGATTAGCCTCCTAAAAATGTTTTGGTGTCAAAGCTGCGTATTTGGAAGGTTTTTCTATGAAAATAATCCCTCTTCTTAAGTTTTCCTGGGTTTGATTTGCATGAAAGTTCTGGTTCTGTGTTTTTGAGACTAAAATTTCAAGATGGAAATGCTCAGCTGTTTCATTGACTGCTTATTTTGGAGGAAATTTGTTGTCTAGACTGTATTTAAAAAAAAAAAAAAAAAAAAAAAAGGCCTTTTCAACAAGTAAAGTGTCTAAACTGTTGCATGTGTCACAATTAAAGCTGTCTGTTGTGGTTTCTGTGAGAGATTTGGTGTATGAAGCTAACGTCATGTATTTGTGTATCTGTGTCGTGTCATATTTACCAGGATGGGGTCTTATCTCTGGGAGCGGTGAGCATGCAGTCAGCAGGACAGTACACCTGCCACGCCTCCAACTCCGAGGGAAACGTGACCCGCATGACAAAAGTGGAGATCAAAGGTCAGTGGTTGCCTAACAGTCTGTCTTTCTGTCCTTCCGTCTCTGCTGCCTGCCACTTCCTTCAGTCTCTGTGATGAGTGCGAGGCTGACTGGCTCGAAGCCACCATCATTTACATTTCTGTTTCTCCCTCTTGCATCATACGACAGAGCGGTAACAGAAACTCGCACCGAATTTGACTCTTATTTTGTCACATTTTTCAGTATCATGATATGAGACAAGATATCATCTGGGATTTTTCGGGGCGTCGCGTTATCGTGATGGAGCTTTGCATGCGTTTTTTTTTTTTTTTCCCCCCCTCTCTCAGCTCAAAGGCTGTATTTTTCAGAGATGTCTCTGAGCTTGTTAGGCTGCTGGAATGAGTAATATCTCTGTTTGGTCATTAATATTATATATTTCCCTTAAATTAATTCATATTTCCTGAGGTCGGTGATCAAATATATCACAGTATTCAACATTTTCAGCATCTGCAGGTCCCATATAACGTATTGATCCAAGTTTTTAGACTCACAGTCCAGTTTAAAGACAAATGCATGGAGAATATGCAAATAGGCAAGTGTGTATCATTGGATTACACCGACACACCGCTGCATAATACACTGTGGAATTTATTTCTGACTTCTTCCCGTACTCCTACTCCAACTCCTACTGACGATTTTCCTCTGGAGAGCCAGAGCTCCACTGAAGCGTGGTGCACTGGGGAGGGGAAACGTTTATTTTCTTTATGTTGTGGCACAAAGTCTCGACGAGGTTTTCACTTAATTTTCGGAATCCTGCAGTGGTCACATTAGCAGTGATGGTAATAATCATCATCATCATAAGCACATACTGCTCTAATACTGTTAAGTCTAAGTCATATTATCTGAGCTTTGGCTGCGTTTTTCTGCAGCATTGCCACATGGATGGATTAAAGCCGACTAATAGCTGATCTGGATGAAGCTGGTGCAAAAAGCCTGAAGTAACCCCTTAAAACTGTCACTCATGGTTATATCCATCATGCGTTTAAGATTACAGACCTGATCAGTGATGACTGCTGTGGAGATTATGTGGCTGTTTATACATAAAACGAGTGGTGTGTCAGGCCTCTTTTATTAGCTTCCTGCACATGTGTTGGTATGAGGTTTGGCGCCGCAGAGCCAACGGATATATTCGACTCTGTGGCGGCACTATTTGATTAGTTTTCAAAGCAGTTACTTTGGTATATTTGACAACACGTGGTCTTAGGAATAGCCTGTCTTAACGACATTGCTGTTTATTATAATTCTCATATTTTATGGTTTCTGAAAAGGTTACGTTTGACCAAATCTAATTACACACTCGGCTCATTTTCTGACTTTGTTTTATGCATTTCATGTTGACTTTTGCCTTAAGTTTGCATTAGCACATTTATCAGCCTACTCACTGTGGAAATCCTCACGTCATATATATAAATATATATATTTTACCCAACCGTTGGAACTTCTCGAGTGTAAATCCGCAACATGTCAAGAAGCAATAACAGACCAATTTTCAGCATCAGTCTTAAGTGCAACTTATCTTATTATCACACAGACATCACAAAGAGTCAGCAAACTGTATTTTTACTTTTTTTCTGTGTGTATTTGCTCAGTGTGTCATGTGTTAGGTCCAGCAGAGGCACATCAGGGAACAGTTAGAGGTCCTCTGTGTTTATGTACTGCAAGTGCTGATCGAAGTTTGTAGATCTGTGATCGTTTAATTTTCCTCGGTGACTTGGATGCGAGGAGAGTGTGACAGAATCTGAATTTTGTGAAACAATTTGTGAAAACGAAATGAGGAAAGTTGGATTTTCAGCGAGGATTAATTTAGCCTTAGACTGAGATTATTGTATTGCAACACAGAGTATTATTGTATAAAGTGAACGCAAAATAAAATGAAATAAGATAATATGTAAAATATAATATAGAAAAATCTAAAGACATACAAGAGTGACAGAATGTACAAATGAGAATGTGCTTGGAAAAATTAACTGCAATTTAAAAAGAAACAGAATTATGTTTCAGACTATTTTGGAATGCAGTTTTGGAATTCAAATTGTATGATTCAAATTTCCATGTTTACTTCAATTATTCAAGTTAAACAATACAAATTCAAATATAAATGATTCATATTCAAATTCTACCGGCACTAATTTCTGTCATTTTACCGTTCAGATGAATAATTCTGAACCTACGTGGTGTTTAGAAGATTTATTCATGGTTAAATGTGTCATAATTTACATACGCTTGCTGCATTTAATATTTTGCATATTCTGTATTTAATATTTATTTCACTCTGCTTTCATTTCTGTTGAAAAATTTCCTTTCTACAGTTTTTTTTCCTTAATGTGTTTCATTCAAGTTCACCAGACTTATTCCCTGTGAGGCCAACCTTTATGTACCCAGCTCCATCTGGCTTATCCTATTTTAATTTCATACTTTTCACCTCTTTATCTCCTATAATTACATTCATTGGCAAACATTGCGGAGAGCATTTACATCACAAATTATCTCCATCTTTCTCTTGTGAGGATAGAGGTTCAATGTATTTCTTAGCAGCTGCTATAGTAGTTAAAGCAGTTTAATTTTGAGACAGATTGAAGTCAGTGTGAGACAAAATGATGATAAAAATCTATTGCAAAAATCAGGCTTTTGTCCAATGTAATTTCGTGTACTTTGTGTAGTATATTACTGAGCTTTTAATATATTGATCTCCAATAGTTTCTTAATCCACCACAGCTCTGTAACTCAGAAAAACAAATTAGAATCCTCTCTATTGAATTTTAGACAGTGAGAAGATACCAAAAAGTAAAGCTGATATTATTCTAAAAAGAGTGTCAGACTTGCATTAGGCCATTTCAAGCCTTTTGGGGAGAACGTTCACAATTTTTCAGCTTTATAGCTCTCAGCCAAGAGTTTCTTTATTTCTGGTTCAATATTCATATTTATGATAATTAAAGGAAAATGAGGTGCAGTGGCAAAATGTTGGACATTCCTGGTAAAAATTTATGTTACTGTGAATAGCTGAACAAGTGAAAGATGACCTGATTCCCAAAAGGCATGTTTAGAGTGAAAAATGACACGGTTGTTTAATATTTTAGGTAAGATTATATCTTAACATTTTCACAAAAAGCAAAAATTTGTTATTGCTGCGTGGTCAGTACTTAGTAACAGCCACTGCAGCATGGATGTAAACGAATTTTGCAGCAGCTCGATTCTTGTTTGGGTAGGATTTTGCTTATTCTTCTTTGCAAAAGGCTTCTAGTTCTGTGAGTTTTTTCAGCCTGCTCTGCTCTTTTTAACATCCATCTGTGGCGTTCATGTCGGGCTACTGTGAGGGTCGTGGCGTGGTCGTCCATTGTGAGCTTTAAGGTGCGTCTCGGATCATCATCCTGCTGTAGAAGCCTCTGTCGGTGTGAAGTCTGCTTCCAGAATTCACCACCATTTAATTGAATTCCTTCTTCCCTTGTACCACCCCCAGTGTCACATTTTCTGAGGCGCTCTTTCATGAAATTCTGCACCCATTTTTCTCTAACTTTACACTTCCTCATTGCACTTGCTCCCAAAATAGCTCATCCAGACGTTGCTTTGCAGACTTTAGATGCCGACTTTTGTGGAAGCTGTTCTTCTGATCTCTGTTTTGTTCCCCCGTTAACAACCATTTCTTAATTACATCCCGAAAAGACAACCTTAAAACACTCTGGTATCTTCTTATAGTCTTCTCCTGCTGTGTGGGCATCAATTATTTGAATTTTCAGAGTGCTAGGCGACTACTTAGCTTAGCTATTCACAGCTTTTGCATGTCACTGACTACATACTGATGAACCTGTTAAAACTACGGCTTGCATGACTTTAGTTTATTCAGCCGGCTGTAATAGCTGTTTGACCTCATTGCCGGATTACCTAATTTAAGATATAATACATGAAGCAGCATCTTTTATCTCTTCTGTAGTCATACTGGCACAGTTCTTTTGACAACTTTTGAAGGGTTCTGCTGCTGTTCAGTCAAACTTTCTCTCAGTCATGATGGAATTGTGGTGTAAATTGGACATTTTTTTTCTGCAAAAACATCCCAAATTTGATGCATTTCCTAACCTGTTCTCTCGTTCTCGCTCTAGGTCCGCCTGTTATTGTTGTCCCTCCAAAAAGCACCACTCTGAACATGTCCCAGAATGCACTTCTGCGGTGCCAGGCAGTGGCCAACCCCCCCAACATGACCTACGTGTGGCAGAAAGGTGGAGAAAATGTCCATCACATCGAGTGAGTGCAGCCGTCTCTCTTTGTTCCCGAGTATTTTTTAGCCTGTGATGTTAAGTGCATCGAAGCAGGGGGAGAACAGCTGCGATGGTGAGGCTGCTATTGTTTCAGATTATGAGTCTGAGTGCGATTGTGTGGCAGAGTTTGGACAGGAAGATCTACCAAAAATGCCGTTTTGAGTGCGTTCTTCTGTTTGTCTGATGAAAGTGTCACAACTGTGCAAGACGCATAAAAATTGCACTAATGTGGAGCTGTGACCAACATAAAGAGTTTGGTGATTGGTCCAAGTGTGTAACAATGTCGCAATTACTGCATTATTCAATAAGTACAGGATACAAGGTGTTGCAGCTGGTGTGATCCCAATGCAACATGTTTTTTTGTTGTTGTTGTTGTTGTTGTTGTTGTAAATTCGAAAAGTTGCAGGAGCACAAAAGAGGTTGTTAGAGCCAATTCAGATCCAACTGTGCTGTTCATGGATGATTACCTGCCTCCCCTTTTATTTGAGACTGAAAAAGCCACAAAAGAAGGTGCGACACAATGGTGAAAATGTGAAATAAATAAAGCACAATCACTCAAGATTGCTCTGATTTGAATAGAAAGATCAAAAAAGATCCTCTTGTTTTTGTGTGAAACTGAAAACCCAACTGGCAGGCTGCAGTGGGTGGATATACGGAGACTCAAAATGTTCCTCTTTGTCGAGTTAAACTTGCCTCCACATAGGTCTTAGTTCTGGGCGACGGAGCTACAGTACATGAAAGTCGGTCTCAGTGGAGCAAACAAATCCAGAAGCGACATTTGTTAAAAGCCTGTCTGGCATGTACTTATGTGCCGGTCCGTTGAATGATTTGATGGCGAGTGTCAAGTTTTTTTTTTCGTTTGGAGCTGACACGGAGTCGACGGAGCTACTTTTCAAAAACAGGTGCAGAACCTGCTTCTCTTCAGTTCTGGTACACGTGTTGCTGAGCTCAGAGTACATTAAGGAGTCTCCATCTTAAACGGAAGGAACACAAAATGTCTTCATGAAATTTACAGTAAAGTGCTTCAATTTTACATGTTGGCGTCGTTCAATTATTCATCACATACTCCAAAGCTGACCACTCAGGTATGAAAAGTCATCCGGGGTCGCCACTTTATGAAACTCACACTGCTGCCACTGCGTTCCCTTGCATGTTAGATGTCCCTCCATGAACGACTTTTTTATTTTCTTTCTCCCGTGGGTTTGCTAACAACTTTAGCTCGCACTAAAATAGCAGCACTTGGCTTGCGACTGTAAAATCTAGATAATGCAACAACTCTGTCAAGCAGGACTCCTTGGAGAAATGTATATCCCTACCTACAGTATGCTTTTGTTAGGCGCATCTACAGAGTGATGTGTTTATGGTGCCCTGGGAGGGTGTCCTTTGATTTTGTAGCATTCACATCCCTGTTTTAGGCACAAAAAGTAACAGATGTTTTCAAAAATAGCTTCACAACTGTATTAAGATCAGGGTTCTTTTTATTGAAAGTAATTTTTTGGCTTTATTTGGCATGTTAATTCGAGAGGCAGACAGAAAAGTCCATTTATGAATCGCCCACCCAACCAGTTGAGCTATTCCGGCACCCAAGATCAGTGTTCTCAATAGCTGAACCATCCGTTCAATCCGCAACATTTCATGCATGACTTTCTTCTTTTTTCCCCCGGTGGTTTGCTAACGACTGTAGCTCTCACTAAGATGGCAGCACTTGGCTAGCGACTGTAAAATCTAGACAGTACAGCCACGGCCACTCGGAGGGTCTGCTTTGTTTTGTGTAGGATTCACAGCACTGTTTTAGGCGCTAAAATTGCCAGATGCTTTCAAAAATAGCTTTGTAACTGTTTTGAGATCAGGGTTCTTCAACAGCTGGACTGTCCGTTGCAACCCTCCATGCATGACTTTCTTCTTTATCTTTTCCTGCTAGCAAATTTAGCTCGGACTTAAAAAAAAAAAAAAAAAAAAAAAAAAACAGCACTTGGCTTGCGACGTTAAAATCTAGATAATGCGGAAACTATGTCAAGCAAGACTCCTTGGAGCAATGTATACCCCTACCTACAGTATGCCTTTGTTATGCAGAAAGACGGAGTAGCATGTTTAGGGTCCCCTGGGAGGGTCTGCTTTTCTTTGTTTTTTTAAACCGTATTCACATCCCTGTTTTAGGCACTCAAAGTAACAGATGCTTTCAAAAATGATGCTTTCAGCTTCACAACTGTCTTAGGATCAGGTTTCTTAATAGCTGAACCGTCCGTTGCAACCCTCCATGCATGACTTTGTTTTTTTTCCTACTATCGACTTTAGCTCGGATTAAAATAGCAGCACTTGGCTTGCAACTGTAAAATCCAGATAATGCAACAACTATGTCAAGGAGGACTCCTTGGAGGAATGTACACCCCTACCTACAGTATGCCTTTGTTATCCACAAAGACAGTGTGGCGTGTTTAGGGTCCCATGGGATGGTCTGCTTTGTTTTTGTAGCATTCACTGCACTGTTTTAGGCACTAAAAGTAACAGATGCTTTTAGAAAATTGCTTCTCGACTGCTTTGGGATCAGGGTTCTTTGGTGGCCCTTCTTGCTCTTGTCACTGAAGACATGATTTTTAGGACTCTTTCTGTACATTTTGGCTTGTTTTAATGCAGCAAACTAAATCGGATGAATCATGGAAAAGCACCTGAAGCACAGGTACAATTAAAACACAAACAATCCGATCCCAAAATTAGCGAGAATGATCAGTGAATGATTTCTGCACAAAATGTTGAACAGGGCAACATTAAAAGCCTCACAGCTGAAAGGTTTCTGTAGTAGGCCAGAACAAAAAGAGCTTTGCAGTAATCAAGTCGGAGAGTGATGAAAGAATACTTTATTCCTCTGGTGTCTGCCCAGGAGACAGCGAGCTGTACATCGGCAATATCCCAGAGATGATAAAAGGTGGATTTTTTTTGCTACTTCAGATGTGAAATTCAAATCGGCATTAAAAAAAAGAGAGAGAGATAAAAATGGAAGAAAAAGGAAGAAACACACCAAGGTTACTTGCTTAAGGCTTGACATTTTGTAGCACAGATTCTCCTTTCCTGGATTTGTGCTGCAGAGATTTTCTCCTCAGTGTCGTCGAACTGTTCGGTTGCAGACAAAAGTTTGATGTTCTTGTAGAGGACTAAGTTTAACCAAACAATATTATCCATAATTAAAAAAAAATATCAGACAGATTTATGATGTTAATTTTAAGGACCAGCTATTTAATATTTTGCACAGAATTATCAGAAATATATAAAATATGAAGGTTTAGGCCAAACATTATTTAGTACATGAAAAATGTTTGAATAATTTAAATCTAAAGTTTAAGAACAAACAATGTTATTTAATAATTTCAATAATTTCAATATTATTGTTCAAACCTCACAATATGATATATTTGAACTTTACTTATTTAACTGTTGGGGTTAAAACTTAAAGATTTAGACCAACCAATGTTATTTATTACACAAAATTATCAGAATGATTTGAATATTGAAGACACTAATATTATTTAGTGCACAAAATTGTCTGAATAATTTAAATATTAAGAACAAACAATATTAGGTAGTATACAACATTATCTCACTAGTCTCAGTATTAATGTTAGGACCCTACAATATAATTCACAAATTTACTGGATTCATTTAAATATTAAGGTTAAAACCTGCAGCCCGTATATATAAAGGTAAGGCCCTTGTATATTATTACACAAAATGATCTGAATTATTTATATAATAAGATTATGACCCTACAATATTATGTAAAATACACATCTATGACTAATTTCAATCTTAAAAGAAAGTCCTTGAGTTTTATCACACAAGATGATCTGAATCATTAAAGTATTAGGATTATTACCTTACAATATGATTTAAAATGCACAGTTGCAACGTGATTAATTCAAATATCAGGGTTAACACCCTGCAGTGTTGTATGTTATTCAATTTTATATGGTGAATTTAAATATTAAAGTATAAAAAGGAGAAGACACCAACTGCATCCAAACTCATCTGCACATGCACATAACTAGGACCAGAATTAGGACACACATTAGACCCATTTTAAAGTCCCTGCTCTGGCCGCCTGTCTAGTTTTAGAATTGATTTTAAGATCCTTTTATTGGTTTATAAAACTCTTAATGGTCCTGGTCCTGCCTAGTTATCGGATTTGCTTTTATCCCATGAACCCTCCAGAACCCTCCGGTCTTCAGCTAGCAGCCTTTTAATTAAACCAAAAGTCAGAACAAAAACCCACGGCGAGACCCACTTTTATTATCTTGGCCCACCTCTCTGGAACAGGCTTCTTCTAAAGACTGGAAGCAGAGCAGAGAATATTGATGTTTCTGAACACAAACTGAAAAGTCTGGCTTTTAATTGATTTTATTTGTTTTTTTATTCATTTATTTGTACCTTTTAATCCACTCTATCTGTATTATTCCACAGAGCCTTTCAACTCTTCTGCAGTTTAAAGTGGCAGTTTGAAGTCGATTTGTAAGAAAAGTGGTGTATGAATGAAACTTTTGATTGATTTAAGAGGAGGTAGAACTACATAAATGACAGTAAAAGAAACATAAAAGATCCAAACTGAATGGAGTCAGTCAAGCAATTGATGCATAAAAGTGGATCCGTAAAAAGAAACCAAGAATGGACGGGACTGGAGTAACATCAGGCATAACTGCAGTGGAAAAAAAGATGAATTTTGATTTTAAATTACTAATGGTGAGACAGGATTTTTTTTTTTCACAAATTCCTTTTCTGATCATGTTTTATTTAATGAGCAATATACAGTGGTGACACCCTTACAATTTTACATAATCTCAAATATTATCATTAAATATTTGTGGAAAAGTTAATTTTTTTTCTGTATGTCAAATGGCGTGGCTGCATTAGACAGACACAAGCAAATATGAATGATTTCTTTAATTTATTGTTTACAAGAAAAATTACCAAAACTAAATAATTTTCGATAAGTTTCGATATGTCAGTTCTCAACATTGTTCGTATCAAAATCAACAAATAACAAAGAACGTATTCAGAATTGACCAAACAATAAATAAACCATCACATCATCCAAATATCATTCATAGTCCTGCCATTAACACGCACTAGAGCTTTAATCCTTGCTGGCATGTTTTCCACGAGCCTTTCACACTGCCGAGTGGTCATCTTGTCTCATTCTTCTTGAATTACTGCTTTTAATTTTTCTAAATTCTTCTTTGACAGTAGGTACTGTACATGCTGGAGGTAATGCTTCGCCTGGCCTTCTGCATACCCTCACATTAGCAAGAGAAAGATAAAGCTGGAAACTGGACTCACTGAATCTTCTTCCAATTCCTGGCTGTCCAGTTCTTGATGATGGCGGACTATCCTCTGTCTCTAATTGATCAGGGGCTTCTTGACAGCCTTGTAGGAGCTTAAGCCATGATCTAATTCGGCCACGTACAGTGCAAGTGGAACACTGGACACCAGTTTGATTTGTCCACTGCTGCTGAAGCTCCCATGATGTCATTCGGTGGTTTTCTCTGCACATGCAGATCAGGATGCGATCATTTCTTGCTGATGAAACCTTTGGAAGGCCAGATCTTGGTTTGTCTTCCAGGCTGTTGGTTCGTCTGTATTTCTGCAGAGTGTATCCAACTGCTGAAGGACAGCATCTGCACTTCCTCGCTATCTGGTGGCAGCTGTACCCTTCCTGGCTGAGAATCGGTATCTTCAGGCGTGCTTCCCGCGTTAGATTCCCTGTTTTAGCCATTTTTGTCTCTGAAGAACTTCCAAATGTGCTGGCATTACACAGACACGAAGCACGGCAACAAAAATTGTGTCTTAACAAAAAAAAAAAGCACGACCTTCATTGTGGATCAAAATGACCCAATACTCTGGGGTCTTACTACTTACTGGAGTCACAAAAACTGCCTGCTACTCAACGCCTCAAAGACAAAGGAAATGATCATAGATTTCTGCAGATCCAAACCCCCTCTTCAGCCAGTCAACACTTGTGGCGTGGACATCGAGATGGTGACATCATATGAATATTTAGGTGTCCACCTTGATAATAAGTTGGACTGGTCTACAAACGTAGACTTCATCTACAAAAAAGGGCCAGAGCCGACTTTATTGGCTCAGAAGACTTCGATCACTAGACATCTGCAGTAAGATGCTGCAGATGTTTTATCAGTCTGTGGTAGCAAGTGTCCTGTTTTATGCTGCAGTCTGCTGGGGAAGCAGCATAAAACAGAAGGATGCAAGGCGTCTGAACAAACTGATTAAAAAAGCTGGCTCTGTGGTTGGAATCAGATTGAACACATTGGAGGATGAGGTGGAGAGACGGGCACTGAGCAAGATGGAGGCCATTCTGACAAACATGGATCATCCACTTCACATCTGCCTCAATGAACAACGAAACATCAGTGGACGGCTCCTATCCCTGCGCTGCAAGACCGAAAGATTTAGGAAATCTCTCTTGCCATCAGCAGTCAGGCTATTCAATTCAAAATTAAACAGATAAGAACCCTGACAACTGAATTTCCCTTCGGGGATGAATAAAGTGATTCTGATTCTGCTCCAAATTTCTTATGTACTTTTATGGAACCAATAAATTTTACGTTTTTAAAGGCTTTTTTTTTTTTTTTTAGGATTTGTCTAGTATATTTCACAAATGCATAGTGTCCGAAAACTTTTTTTTTTCCACCACTGTAGATCATCAGCTATGGGAATGTGTTGTTTCTGCAAATCTGTTGAGTTGCGCATTAGCTAGCGTGCGTTGTGTTGCCACGGAGACCTGCATTTGTTCAGTTGGTGATGCAGAAAATACATAAATATGTTATGTTTGATCATAATTGCTGCCAAAGGAATTTTGAGACTGCTGGTAGTGCAGCTAAAAGATAACAGATTGGAAAATCCATTAGTTTGCAGTCAATCGACTACTTTATAGTCAGTAGAGATCAATATGTATGAAAATTTTCAAACAGCGACCTCTAATTTGACTTTGATTTGGCTCAAAACTAAAGTGATTTCCACATGTACTTTATATATAGTCTGCAACCTAAATATGCTTCTTCAGCATCATGTTTAAATGCATGAAGTTTAAAGCTTCAAAGATTGAATGTGCAGCTGACATGTTGGAAATAAGGAGCCTGCATTAAGAGTGCACAGAGTGGTTAAATAAATATATTAAACTGCTTGGTTAACGGTGTCCTACTAGCCTCCCTCTCTTGCATAATGTGCAGCATTTTTTTTTATCATATTCATCACAAGCTCTCTAATATAATAACCTGTTCCTCTTGACTGAAGCAGCTGACTCGCCATTGGTACATTTTGTGCATCAAGTGCCCCATTTTATGGCAGAGGCAGATGGAGAAAACCCGAGTTAACAAAGAAAAGCCGATAACCACCATCAAGGTGCTTTATCTCTGATTGGGGCTCTAGATTTTATCAAGCCATCTAACACAAAAAAGTCCAGTTTTGTTAGAGTCTCTTCTTCTCCCTGAAGTTGATGGAAAATCTTGTTTATGGGCAAAAGTGACCAATCAGGCTCCATTAATACTAAAAAGAGGGAAAACAAAAAACAAAAAACTAACAATGCACTACACAGTTTTTGGTACTTTCATCAATCCTGGTCCAGGCAACCTGTCCAGACAATGGGGAACAGAGTGAAGTGTTTAGCAGCAGAAGAGTTTTTTTTTTTTTTTTTCTCAAGAGCTTTGTTGAGTTTGTTGTTATATGGTGAGCAATGGTCTCCAGGGGGACAAAAACAAACTCCAAATGAACAATTCTGCTGCTTTTTGTCTGCTGGTTTTGTAAATGAGGTAGCAAATGTGCAGAGTGACGTGTCTGTCACACTGTTTTTGAATTAATAAACATTAAGGTTAACACCCTACTATATCTATAGTAGTTTGTCAGATTAATTTAAGAAGTACAAGCACAAAAGTGCAACTTTACCAGATTACCTTAAATGTTGAGGTTAAGAAAATACAATATTTTCTAATAAAAATACACTACATACATTTACATGGATAATTTGAGTATTAAGGTTAAGGCTCTACAATTTTGTTGCACGGAATTATTGGAATAATTTAAATATTACAGTTATGACCTTACAATGTTATATAAAATATATATTTACTAAGCAAGTAATTTAAATATTAACTGAAGACCCTACAATGTTATATGTTAGATTAATTTATCTGACTAATTTAGTTATTAAAATAATTTTACAAATTTACCAGATTACCGTAAATATTAGGTTATGACCCTACACTATTATATAAAAACACACAATTATGTGATTAATTTTAATATTTAAGTTAAGGCCCCACAATAGTATTACACAAAATGATCAGAATAATTGAAATAGTAAGTTTAGGATCCTATAATAATATCTAAAATACACATTTTCATGATTAATTTTAATATTACGGTTATGACCTTACAAGGTTATATAAAATACACATTTGCTATCTAATTAATCTGAATATTAAGTTAAGGTTCTATAATATATTCTATAATATAGAATAATTTAAATGCTGAAATAATGATACAAATTTACCATATTACCTTAAATATTAAGATTATGACCCTACGCTATTGTATAAAAATGCACATTTACATGATCAATTTAAATATCGACTGAAGATCCTAAAAGGCCATATGCCATACAGATGTGTCGGATTATTTTAAATACTAAAATACTAAATTAATTATACAAATTAGCCAGATTAACTTACATATTATCATCTTGACATTATGATGTTATATTAAATACACATTTACATAATTGATTTTAAATATTTATGTTAAGGCCCTGCAATGTTATATGCCATACAAAATTATCTGAATAAACACTAAAGCAACTAGATGAGCCCCCAGTAGAGGGCAGAACCACGCCCATGCATGATACTTTATCAATTTTGATCATCCTACGTATATCCCTTCCTACTTGATCTGCTGACCTGTAACTCCACAAGTGAGCAGGGGACCTTAGACTGCTCCTCAGTGCCAAGTTTGATTATCCTGACTTCAGCACTTGCAGAGATATCTGACCGGACATACCCATCCACATACATACTTACCCAGCCAGATACCGAAGCGAATGCAGTAACCCCGCTGATGTACGTCAGGCCTGGTTAATTATACAAATTTACAAGATCACCTAAAATGTTAAGGTCATGACCTTACAAGCTTTTAGAAAATACATGTTTTCTACGTAATTAATAAAAATATTTACTATTTACTATTTTTGAATAATTCTTCTCTCCATGTGACCAAAAAGTAAGCTACAATGCGTCGTAGTCATCAAACAGAAACATAAAATACACTAAAAATGCATAAAAACATCAAATTAAGGGCAGAATGCTGTAAAAGCTTCAGTCGTGTCGCTTTACAGATTCAGGCCGGTTTTATATTTACCCCGTTAAAGCACTGAGTAAGGTTTTTCTGCAGGAGAGGTTTCACAAAAGCAGCGCTCAGTGCCAGGAAGGAGATCCTAGCGAGTGGCGAATGGTTCATGATTGCCAGCATATCATCCACCAGACAATTGAACAGTCTCTTAAAAATGGGTGGCTGGGGATGGGGTCAGTTAAGCAGGTGGGGGGCTTAATTTGCATTACTTCTCCTCTTCAGTATTGCTCTATTGCATGTATCACTGTTCATTTCAGCCATACTCAGGTTAATACTCAACCTGATATGATAGGAGAGGAAAATATATTCAGAGAGGCTTTTGGGAGCTGATAGATAATGCTGTTAACAGCTGAGTCGAGCGCACGAGGATTATTCTGATTATCTATCGCTAATTTTGGAAATGAGCTCTTTTTTAATTGCTTTGTTAAAAATAGTGAGGTGCTCTTTGAGAATGCCAAAATAGACTTCTTGTTAGTATTCTCCATTTGCACTGAGATTCCCTGCAGTTCCTCAGGGTGAAGATATGCTCAGTTCCATTGTGTTTTTCTTGGTTTTACTTTGGAATTTGCCCATAACATGTAGCATTTATGATGAAACCTACATTGTCATATGCATACAGAGAGGCCATATCTTTCTGTTGTGAATTATTAACATTTTTATGATTCCTTATTTACATTCAGTTCATTATTTTTCTGCCACATGATGGTGGCAGAACTCTGATTGACCAGCGCTGATAGCTAAAGTCATGCTAGTATCTAAAAACTGATGAATAATTAGTACATAAAACAAACAAACAAATCTTTTTGAAAAGCTGTTCTTTTTTTGGAAATAAACCATATAAACATAGGTATGGAACCTAGAAAGTGACATGGTCAAGCTTAGGAGTCCACAGCCATGCTAGCCCTGTGATGCTGTACTTAAATTCAGCTAAAATGCTAATGCTAGCATGCTAATATGATCACAGTGATATTGCAAACATGTTAATGTGTTACAGCTGTCATTTCTGTTGTCTGAGTTTAGCAAGTTTGCTTTCAGTTAGCCAATGAAAATGTTAGCTTGTCAACATTAGCATTAGTAATTAGCTTGAAAATGGATTCCCATTTTTTTTTTTAATGGTGGTGAAAATACAAGAATTCCAACATTTGAAAACTTGAAATTCTAAAAAATCTCCCAAAATATTTAATGGAACTTAGTCTTAGATCGAAAATGACAAATGAATAAACTATAAACGAAATCTAAGACCATGCATCAGCACCATTACCTGAAAAGAGAGGGAGAGATTCAGGAAATTTTATTCGTTTCCAAAGTACCCTAATGCTAACACATATGCTAATTAGCACTAAATACGTAGCACACCTGACGTAGCTTAGGATGTGTTTGGTCACTTAACAAACTTAAGCTGACACTTTATCCTCTGGGTGTAAAAAGTTCTAAAAGTTTAAAGAAATGTGAAAAAGTTTGACCCTCTGTGGATGACTGCTAGCAATGCTAAAAAATTCTCAAATGTGAGGAATAGCAAAGGAAGTCTTACACATTTATTTTATGAGACAGGTTCATAGGAAAAGGGTGAGCATATCCAAAGGTTTCAAAAACACACCGTCTAACTTTGAAAAATGCATTTATTCATGACATTTTGGTGCTAGATTTTTATCAAGTTTTGGCACAAAGCAAGTTCAGCCAATAAGGAATTGGTTTATTTCACCTAACTTTTCAGTAAATATTGATCATTTTAATTATGATTCATTGATTGCAGAGTTGCAGCCACTTCCTATTTAAAATGCTCTTTGTATCAAGTTGTTGGCCTTTTGAAGGTCTAGCACTGAAATATTGCAAAAACATATTTTTTTTTGGTTTGTTTTTTGCAAGTTTGGGGAGTCTTGTGAGGAATATTCTCAGCTTTATAGAGTAAATGAGCAAAATTTCATTTAGTCATGTTTGTGTCCATCTGGTGAAATAAGTCCAGTGTTCGCTCTTCTGGCAGCTGTGGTCTAATCTGGGGAAAAAACATTTGGCTCTTTAGCTGCTACATCTTCCAATTTCATCAGCAGCTTGTCCTGTGTTTGGTGCTGGGTAGGTAGCAAACTGAGATTTGTTTGCTGGAACAAAAAAAAAGTAAAAAAAAGAAAAAAAAGAAATAAAAAGAAAAAACAAAACTGTGTGCTGCTGCTGAGACTGACTGATGCAGCAAATCTGACATGATTGAGTTAAAAGAGCCTTAAAAGCTGCAGAATTGGTGACAGTTCTTTTGGCTAGAGTAAGTGACCCCTTCACATTCGTCGTGGGATTCATTGGTAATAAAAAAATATTAGTAAGTGGAGCTTCAGTGGTGTAACGGAAGCGTTGAGTGTCATGGGCTGGTGCATGCAGGTGATTTACAGTGCATGAGTGTTCTGACCTGGATTAAATTAGCATGATTGTGTGATTGAAAGTCATTTCATATGTAACGGAGCCTGGTAGATTCCTCAGGTTCTCCCTCTGCTTTCTCTGTAAATGTATAAATTGAGTGGGCTCTGCTCAGCCCACTTTGACTGAACCTCCATCTGCACACAGTAGTAGTGAATAACGCACAGGAGAAAAAGGAAAAAGAAAAACCTCCTACACTGTTGATGCATTAAGAGCCCGTTTGACTAGAATGGGACGGAATACATGCCCCGATTACTCTCAAGGAGCTGCCTCGTCTATTTACACATGAAACAACTCTTGTGCGTTTCTTCTCCAGGTCTTTGAAGTCGCGAGTGAAGATCATGGTAGATGGAACTCTGCTCATCTCCAGAGTCGTCCCAGAGGATTCTGGGAACTACACCTGCATGCCGACCAACGGCCTGCTGACTTCGCCGACCGCCTCTGCAAACCTCTCCGTGATGCGTACGTTTTCTGTGTTCTCTATAGTTGTGAATCATTGTAAGACATCAAATATCTCTGATTTCTCCAGCAATGCAGTTTTTCTTCGTATGCAAAACAAAATTTTTAAACAGTCTGTTACCCAAATACCACGGCTAAAATTTTAACCAAATATTGCTGATATGCATGTTGTTAAATTGATACTGGTCTATCTTAAAACTTGGGTCATACATCTAAAATATTTAAAATGACTTATTACCCTCAACCAGGACATGAAATCCTGACATGCATTTAACTGGTGGTGCAGAAATCATGTAAATATGTTTTTGTGTTTGGTCCGTTTAAACTGCTGACACTACAGCAGATAGAAAACAGATTAGAGATGTATTACTCTACTAGTATTTCATACAGAGAATATTCAATCAATAGCATGAATTTCACTTTGATTTGGTCAAAAATTTAATTTGGATCCTGCGTTATGTGACAGCGTCAGACCGAAATGCACTTCAATATAACATCACATTAAAATGCATGAAGTTTTAAGTTATTATTATATAGTTTAAGTTATTAACTTTAATGTGCAGCTGTCAATTAGGAGTAAGCGACTGCACTGATTGATAAAATAAATATATAATCGCACGTTTATCGGTTTTCTACCAGCTTTTCTGTCTTGCCTGCATTTGTAGTAGCAACCCTTTTCACCAAGATATTTTTTAGATCCCTTGTTCTCCATTAAAACAACCTGTTAACTGAAGTAGTCGGTACATGATAGTTTGATTCTGTGTGGAAGAAGAGTGCCATTAATTAAAAATCTCCTTTTGGATAAATGTGCGCAGAGGTTGCAGCAGAAGGTCTGCGTTAACAAAGAATGGTGATGACTACCGGCATGATACCCGTTAACTGACTGTGGTTTAGTTTGTGTCAAACCAATTTCTCAACATCTTGGTAACACACTGGGCGTTGGTTTTTCCTTTAATTTGTCACCTGTCTGTAAAACCTCACCCAGCAGTGAGGCTCGAGAGCTCACTGTGATTCTAACAAGGTTAAACCACCCAAGGTCAGTAAAAAATGCCACTCCTAACAACTGTTAATTTGCTCTTTAAGTCGAGCTAACTTTATTTCCATCACAACAGAAACTTGTTTTGAGCTTGTGGCGTTGTAACAAACGTGGGTTTGGGGCTTATCTAGCGGGAACATGCAGCCAAATAAAGTCGGAGCCTTTAAATACTTACAAAATGCAGTCGAACAAAACACAGAAAAAGGAGGGTTATCTTTATTAAACAGACAGACAATTCATAAAACAGGAATATGGTGGCAACAAAAGGCTGACGTGCTACATCCCAGCAGGACTCATGAAGTTGCTGCTTCGTACAGCTGCACACACAGCGAGGCTCAGCACTCAAACTGGAGGCAGTGCAATTTATCCATCAAAGTAGTACTGAAAAAGCACCAAAGCAACACCTGCATAGAGTGGAAACTTTGAAGATCCCGCCTAAGGTGTGCAGAGAATCTCCCCGCTGCCTTACAATAATAAAAATCACCTAAAAGACACAAACATGTAGCAAATGGCTTCAAAGGTGCACTTTCCTCCCCTAAAGGTCTGAACTTGAGACGCCTAACTAACTCAGGAAGCTACTGCAAGCAGACAAACATTTATTTAATTCAAGCATTACGAATCCTGTTGCTCCTTCACATCAACTACAAACAAAATTGGTAAAAAAAGTAAAAAATTCAGGTAATACATGTTATGGATAGTAGGATGAAGAGATTTTGGCCTCTGCTCCGATGTAAGTCCTTTATTATTGGCTATCTGCCAATGCGGATTACAATTTATTGCTCATCTGATTAGCAAAAGGCAATGTTTTGCACACTGCCCTTTGCTAATGAGAAGAATGAGATAGAATCAGAACTTAGTGAATCCGTGTATTTGCCAACCTCAGGGTCACAGCTCGGTGTCATAAGTCTTTTTGTACATTCATGCACTCTAATTTTTCTTTTGTATGCAGTGAAAACTGTCCGTTGTGGAGGCTGGTGATTGTAAAAGGAACACTGATAGATTCAGCTGGAAAAAAAATTCGATATTTTATTTGAAGTACGTGTGCTGATTGACTCCGACACCAATCCTTATGACACAAGAAGTCACAAAGAGATGTTCTAAAGAAGCCTGTAAGATAATGGAAGCCGATAACTTTTAGTACCAAAGGTTGATCATAGGAGTCAAAGAAATCTTTGTATTTCTTTACAGTAGAGGTAGAGTGAAAATCTGAAAGATCCTGAATGAGAATAAGTGAAAAGATTGGAACGATAATAGTTTTAGACCTTGTACTCAAATATTCTTTGCAATGTTCTGGTTTCAGTATTAATCAAAGCAACAAACTGAACTGTAATTCAAAGAAATGTTTGCACACTTTCTACTACTTGCATATAAAACTTAACACTAGCTTTTGTTATATATTGAGGATCCTTTTTTATTGGGATTTTATAAATGTTGCTTGTCTTTTAAGTGCAACAGACGTCACAGTGCGAAACAGTTTTTTGTGTTGTTTTTGCACTTCTTGTTTTCCTGACAATATGAAATATTGAAGTTGTATTTACTAATATATTCATGCAAAATGTTGACATATACATGACAAAAATGTACTTTTGTGAAGATTTGAATTTTGACAGTGAAGCTATTGTCATTGGTTTTGTTTTTTTTATTTATTTATTTATTTTCAAGAAATGCACATATAGTAGTGTATTTCATTATAAATGTTGCTGGATTTAAAGGGACCATGTTATTTAAAACCCAGTTTTCCAGAATTTTTTTCACTATAACTATTTTTTTTTTCATTTCTCCATTGATTTTTAAACTGCACCTCTAAATGAGCTTTGCGTTGAAGCTCAACTGGGAAGACAGCAACGGTGTTCTTGATTTTAGTAAAGCGATCATAATTAACAAAAGAAACTGTGATCATACTACAAAGAAAACAGAGCTGGTGGGTGTTGCTAACTCGAAGAAGCAATTAACACCAAACATAGGCCAACAGAAACTTACAAAGGCAAAAATAACCAAAGAAACCAATTAAGCTCCCGAGCCAACCTTGAAGACATGATAATAACACACATGGCCAACAAAAGTAACTAACAAAGAAGTGCAAGTAAAAAACACTGAGTAACTAACTTCTAACATAGTTGCACAGATGCTAACAGAAGTTGTATGAAACACAAAGACACGAGAGGCATCAAAGGGAGCTGCTATCACTAAATGTCAGCTGCACTGACTCTAAGTTTTGGTTGCAGATTTAAACCTCAGGTGTATTGATTGCTGCAGTTTGATTGGTGGAGGGAACTGGCCGGTGGACCAATGAGCTACCACATTAGGCGGGTAGAAAAATTAGAGCTTCACAGCATCCAAAATGAGAAAAAGGGGATGTCTGAACATCTCACAAGAACATAAATAAATCACCACTAGGGGCCGTAGCAAACTCTTACTGTATACTAAAACGCTGGGTAGACAGAAAATGCAACACAACAATCAGTCTGTGAAAATGAATCAGAAGTTCACGGCGCAGTTTGCACATTAATGTGTGACTTCTCACTGTGCTGAAAGTGTAAGCTGTATCTAAACAGTGTTAGATAATACAAAGTAAATGAATTTTCTTTCCCAACAGACCCAGCCAAGGCCCTGCAGATGCCCCAGCAGACGTACCTCCCCACAGGTACGGACGGTGTGATTTCCTGCCCGGTGGCGGCTCGGCCTCCACTGCTCCGCGTGGATTGGACCAAAGATGGAGAACCTCTCGACCTCTCCTTGGTAATAAAGATAATCATTTCCCAACACATTTCCCACAGCGCTGGCTGACTTTGTGCCTAAAAACTCACATTTCCGCTGATTGTTTTGTGCGGTACGCTGTACTCCGTTTATTGATTTTTCACCTGAACCTCACAGGGGAACAGTGGCTGAAACTGTTCATTTTCTTGTAGCTCCATGTCCGACAATGCTGCAGGCATCTTCCAAGCTCAGCTGTCAGCAACACAGGCTTTTTTAAAAAACAATAATCCCACTCAACTTGAACTCCACAGTTACAATTTCCGAGCTGTCACAAAAGTAAGACACCTTCTCATTCAATGCTTTGTTTATTTGCATTATTTTCTACATTGTAGATTAGTATTGAAGATAAACTACAAGATAATTGCACATGTATCCTTTCATAGTTTTGATATCTTCAGTATTAATCTGTGTAAAATAGTTAAATAAAAGTCATTGAATGGGAAGCTGTGTCCAAACTTTTGACACTCAAACATTTTGTGTCACATAGAAATGTCCTAATATTTGAAACAAAAGCTTTTTTTTTTTTACAATGAAGACAACATTAAATTAATCATAAATACAGTCTAGACATTGTTAATGTGGTAAATGACTATTCTAGCTGGAAACAGCTGATTTTTAATGGAATATCTACATGGGGTGCAGAGGAACATTTCCAGCAACCATCACTCCTGTGTTCTAATGCTGTATTGTGTTAGTTAATGGTGTTGAAAGGCTAACTGATAATTAGAAAACATTTTGCAGTTTAGTTAAACATGAATAAAAGTGAGTTTTCATGGAAACCATGAAACTGCCTGGGTGACCCCAAACTTTTGAATGATAGTGTATCTTTATCTATCTATCTATCTATCTATATCTATCTCTATCTATATCTATATCTATATTTTTTTTTTTCAAGCATCTTCTGTTCACTAATAGCAATCCTGTCAGTTTCTCAGGTGCAAGGCCATTCAATCACTTACATTTTAATGGATAGGGGTAATGTGTTCAATCTTAAAAGCTTTGGAAGCAATCCGCAGGGAATTCCTTACTGCCCTTTTTGCTCTCATTTTTTTTTACCCCCCCACCCCCACCCCACCCCCACCACCACCACCACCACCTTCACTTCAATCTACAGCTCATACCATTGGAGAGCTAAGTGCAGGAGCCATTGCAGATGAGGAGGAGGGAAGTGAGATATCCCAGCATTTTTAACCTTTGTTCTTGTGGTTTTTCAGGGTCAGAAAATCGTATTCTGGCTTTTTTTTAATGTAGTGTTTTTATTTCAAAGTGACACCCAGAGGTGGCTGCTTTTAAAATCGTTCCCCTTTGTCCAAAAAAAAAGAAGATCCACCCACTTTCATTCTCCTCCCACGTTCCCCACGCCGAGCCGACCTCCTCCCCAACACTTTGGTCTGAGCGATGGACATGTCGGTGAATGAGACGCGCTGCAGGAAATATGATAGATTCCTGTAGCGTCGGACACGGGCTCTGGAGTCAGGCTGTTATTCTGCCAATTATTCCAATTCTACGGCGGGTGTCACAGGCTCTCACAGCCGCAGTAATACTCAGTCACAGCGTCATTCTGGGGAGGATAATAGCAGTTTTGACTTCATTAAACCGAGTGGGAAACCTTTCAGAGCGGTCAAAGCACAACATAAGCCTTTCACTCCGGCTTAATGGAGAAAAATGACCCACAATTCTTTTTAATTTTCTATTTCTTTTTCTGCTTTCAATGCAAATGCTTGAAAAAGTGATTTTGAAAAGGAAAAAATGAGAAAAAAGTCTTGTAATTGGACAAACAGAAGATTGCTTCCCATTTATTTTTGATATCATCTCGCAAAGCTTGTGACACTAATAGTAAATAGTAAAGTTTGGAAATAATCTGCCCACTGGGGATTTAAGTACTTAACTACTGCAGGACTGTGGCAGGCAGATATCAAACACATTATTTGTGTAAATCCTTCAAACACAGCTGAGGAAGCTCATATGTTGCACAGACTTCTTGCATTTTAGCTCTTCAAGCTTTCCGCACACGTCTAGCACTAATATATATATCTGCCAATGAAACGTTGGGTGTCAATCAAGCTCAATTTCTAGCTGTCAGAGTGATGTAAGAATTGTGGATTTCTCAGTATCCAGGATGGACCATGAAACCAGACGGCTCTTTGTCCATGGCCACGGTGAATGACGATGCAGCAGGTGTTTATTCCTGCACTCCGTACAACAGCTACGGCAGCTTGGGTCCATCTGCACCGACCAACGTCATTCTACAGGTTAGTGAGACACTGCATTACACCAAGACGTTGTAATCCTCCACATTAGGCAGATTACATGTCATGTACCGCAAACTGTCGGTCATTCGTGTCCTAAAAGCTCCAAAACTGCCCAAGAACCTGTCCTCTGCTAAACTGCCTATCTGCACTGATGCGAGTATATTTTCATTAACCACAACTGTAAGTGTCGCCGCAAATTAAGACCTTAACTGGAAAGACATTTTAGTGACCTTTTCACTTCAAAATGTGAGCCCTGTGACATTAATAGAAGTCAACTCAGACTCATTACAATGGCGGAGCTGCTGGGGAGTTAATTGCGTGGCTAATCCTTTTGTTATTAAGATAATCTGGTCCAAAGCGGCAGTAATCCAGTCTTAAAACTCATTGTTTGCCGTTGCTTGCAATCTCCCGCTATGTTGCTTTGTGCAATTCGCAGGACCTGCCGTCATTCAGCGTCACTCCGGAGAAGCAGTACAGAGAGGAAGCTGGTCGAACCCTGCTCATCCCCTGTCAGGGAATTGCAGACCCGACTATTAAAGTGACTTGGAGCAAGGTAAAAAGTACCCGCTGCAGCTGATTTAACGAACAAGCTGTCCCGTTTTATTTATGACACTGCTTTCCAAAATATGTTCGGCTTTACACTTTTCCTGATCTTAACTCATGTTGCAACAGGCCGAGGCAGAAATTTTCAGACGTCTACAAATGACAAGCACACATTTTTACATACACTCTGATCCAGGGATCACGTAAATGTGTTGGTGCAGCATTTGCAGCAGCCATATTTTCAGTTGTTTTATGGTTTTCCTGATGCACTTTTCTAAATGAATAAAAAAAAAAAAAGAAAAGCCAAACTTCCACGTTCCAGTCCCGCGTCCATTTGACTCACTATGACTCAGCCAGCACTCTGGGATCTCTACATAAATTTATCCAGTCAAATGTGTTCCGAGGTGACCGGGCAACTCGTTCCCATCAACTGCACTTGACCTTAGCTGGTGGGTAGTAGTAGCTGGCAGAGCCGTAGCATGTAGGAGGCGTGTGTTTTGATAGCAGTTGGCAAATAACTTTTAGGTTTCTGAAGGAGTGTGTTCAAGGTCTAATTTATTCATCTCTGCCTCTTTCTCCACCTCCTCATCTAAGGACATGCCTGAAGGAGGTGTGGACTGATGCAAACAATCCTCCACAGCTGCACAGCTTTTGTAGCCGCTTAGCAATTTCATCCAAATCATCAGGGGCCTTCTGCTCGACCAGCTCTGATTCGGTTGAATTTTTTTTTTTTTATCATCAACTGCAAACATTCTAAATGGTATCTGTGAGGTTTTAGATTGATATGTGAAACACTTTCTGAGAATTTAGCATGTTTTCTTGAAATCTGAGGCTGTTTGAACAACAATATCTCACAAACTATTAAAGATAAAAACCTGATTTTCAAAGCTATTTCTCATTGTGTCGTTGATTTAGAATCTGTAATATTGGACCATATTCTGTGGTTATTTGTGAGTTGAATTATGACAAAAAATAAATCAAGCCATCTTGAAAGGTTCCATCTTTGAGCTCACATTTAGAAAAAACTGAAAATACAAGTCAGTTAACGATATTTTCTAAACCATATGCAGTTGCATGTCACAGTAATGCTCAGCAAAACATGAAGAGTATTTTTCATGTGAAATACCTTTTCAAAAAGATGAAAGTTGTTTTGTGGAGCTTTCATAACTGATTGAGCTGTTATGACAAGTTGTGCCCCAGAAACCACAGTATTGGTATATAATTTAATCCAAATACAGTTCTGCAGTCCCAAAAGGTTCTTCAGATTCTGAATCAATGTCATGATGAGAAGTAATGGTATAAATTCCAGGTTTTTATCTTCAAGATATTGTTGTTTAAACACAGCCTCAAATTTCAATGAGTGAAACAATGTGTTGAATGTGGGATCCTATTAAATATTTGATAGATTCAGCTAAAATTTTTATAAATATCCAGAAATGGTTTAGCTAAAGTAATTGTTTTGAGATGGAATGATCCCTAATAATATGACCTCAGCATACTAAAAACACTATGTGGGCATGTCAACGAAGCAAAAACTTTATTTTCATTGGAGGGGGTCTTTAAAATAGTGATTTTTTTATACACATAAAAGTCATAGGATCTGCTCTTTCACTCTCAGTCCGAGTGTTTTACCAAGAGATAATGAGTGTGACCAGAGGCGGAAATCATATTTAACCCACTGACATCAGTGTTTTTCCAACACAGTTGCTCTTAAAATCAGCACTCGAAAAGGCAACTTTAACATTCCTTTTTGTTGTGAACTCACCCGCTTTCCAAATTCAATTCTCAAAATATGATCAAATCTAGACTCTGAGACCAAAACCTGGTCTTAGTGTAACAAAGTGATCATACAGGCTGTAAAGGTTATCAACTCAAATTTAGTGTAAAGTCTTTAACTTGCTCTGTTGTTGCATTTGAAAGCCGATCAAAGTGAATTGTCTTCATTGTCATTGCACGTAGGTCAACACAACCAAATCCAAAAGCAGCTCTCACAATGGTCACCCATCATGCACACACAGGTTAGAATAAGTTCAAAATATCTGTAAAAACTGTCAGTTCAAAATGTTTAAAGTGCATTTGGCATACAGTTTTATGGAACACAAACGGATCAGAAGTCTGTTTGGATGGTGGACGTAGGGGCTGAGAATTTCGTTCTTGGACAGCTGAGGGTAGAAACTGAGAAATTACATGGAGTGTAGAGTATAAATTTCAAAAAGAGCAAAAAACATTTCAGTGTCAAGACAATTAAACCTTTAGATGCATAAGTGGGTCAAAAATGACCCAGTGAGGTTGCTTTCTTAAAATATCTTTGTAACAAAAGGTTTTGATCATTTCATTTTCCAGCTATTCCTCAAAAAATATATTTTTAGTATCATTCTATTTAAATTTTTAGCTTACCTTTTATACTTATATTTGTATAACTACCCCAGGAACGTTATCACTGATAATATCATACAAGAGGTGATGCAGTGCACAGACTTGGAGGGACAGAGAGCAGCAACAACTGGAGGATAAGAGTAGAAAAATGTCAAGAAACGAATGCTGACATTCTTCTATTGCTGTTCTGTGTAATATTCATCTTGTTAAATTTAAAAAAAGTTCAAAATCTGCTATAAAATGAAATAATGTTTTAATCATGAAATCATTCTTATGTGGACAAAATAGAAATTGCTATTCTTATTCAAAATGACCAAAATGGCATAAAAACACATTTTTCTTATACAGGTCATTTTTGACCAACTTTATGAAACATGATTATCATGAAAAGAGTCACTCATCAGAATAAATTTTAATGATAATTATCGAGTATTTGTATCTGTACTCCTGTTTCTTTACTCGGCTGTTTCTTTCTAGCCATTTCTGTTTCTTTTGCACTAAAGTTGTGGCACCTTTTCCTCTCAATTTGAAAGCTAAACCCTCCTTTTCTTTTGTTCAGATTTATTCAACAATTGTTTGGTAACATCAGTGTATACCTAAAAGTAAATTGAGGAAAATGGTGCATGCCAATGGAAGCAAGGTCTGATTGTGCAGTAAACACATCCCAAAATCCATAGAACTCATACTGGTTTTTAAGAAAGATATTGTCAACAGAAACGTGAAGTTGGTTCCAAATTTTTGGCCTGTAGTGTATATATCAATTTGGTGAAGAGCTCTCAAATGGCCATTCTATAGCTATATAAATGCGTTTTGGAAATACTAGGGCTGGGACTTTAACATGTTAATTTCAGTTAATTACAGAAAAAATATCCTGTTAAAAAATAACATTTAATTGCACCTTTCTCAGTTGCCTAATATTGAATTTCCCTTCGGGGATGAATAAAGGGATTCTGTTCTATTCTAATATCTGGAACAGCGGTAACACTGGTGCACACTCCAACCCAGTAGGTGGCGGTAATGCACCTAAAGTCTGTTTACCAGCTATGAAGAAGATGCACAGGACGCACTGAGCAAAACAGCGCACAAGAAAGTTTGGTGAACAGTGAAGGAAGACGAGACCGCATTGAGCTTGTTGGGCGGACATTTTTCTTTTAAAAATGTACCTAATTGCAGCTTGAATAAAAGCGTGGTTGTGTGCACATTGTGCTACAAAGAATTTCCTTATCACCACAGCACTTCAAGCCGACGGTATCGCCTCAGAGCAAAACATAAAGCTGCGAACACCAGAGCTAAGGCTAGCTTTGACAGTCCTGGTACCGGTAAAAGGTGTAGCCATCCCGTAACAGACCACTTTTCAAGACATTGAAAGTGCTTGAGTTTACAAAAAGTCTAAAGTATAATTGCATAATTGGACTTTGAGTTTGCAGTAATCTGTGAATGTAGTCGACAGATGAAAAATGCACAGATAAATATAAATGAATCATAAACATTTTTGTTGTTTAAGTTTGCATATATGTCTATTCATTGATTCCGTCGTCAACCAAAATTTATTTGAATTGAAAAACTTTTCTTATTGTGTCAAATACTGCTATTTGACAAAAATGCGATTAATCACCATTGATTAATTACAACACCTGTAGTAAATTAGACAATTTTGAAAACTCATGTCCCACCACTAGTAAATGCATAAATTAAATATATTTTCTGACTTGTCTAGGATTTGTTGTCTAATTGTGCTAATTAATCGTGAGCACTTCCTGTATATTTGGTTGCGTGCTTGAATAACCCTGGTGTCTTCGGTAGGTTGACGTGGTTCGCAGCATCGCTTACTCCATCGAGCCCAACGGTTCCCTGCTGCTGCAGCCCCTCCTGAAGGACCACCAGGGGGCGTGGGAGTGCAGCGCCTCCAATCGCGTAGCCTCGGTGAAGGCCAGCACACAAGTTTTTGTCATGGGTGAGTCCTGCGTGCCAATAATATACCAACACGAGGATTACATGAGCCGTCCACACTTTTTACTTCTTCCTCCCAAATTGTTTTTCTGTGTACCTGTGCGAGCCTCTATCATACCCAGCGCAGGCCGGATGCCTGTGCCTCCACTCCGCCTCCGACGGATAAATGTGGTACATCTAGAGATGGCCTCTAAACTTTTGCTGTATCAGGTAGTTGAAGTGCTGGCCGATTTCCATCAACTCCTCTCCATTCCCTCCATTTACAGGAACCAGTCCCCATGCGGCTACCTCTCTGTCCGTCTCTCCAGGGGTGAGGCAGGCCAACATATCCTGGGAGGCAGGCTTTGATGGAGGATCAACACAGACATTTTCAGTTTGGTGGGTGTAAAGCCTCCCACTTTCTTCTCGGGCTGTAACCATGGCAGCGATCGACAGCAGTGGTATTACTCTATTGATCTCGAGGATGAGGAATTCATTTATCTGTTATCACTTCTTGGCAGCTACAATAAAAAACGCTGCTGCAGAGCATAACTTTATAATGCAGTGGCCATGCTAGCCACAATAGGAGGTTACTGACAAAAGGGGAGCGTAATACATCTGTTTCTTGTGAATCAACACTTTTATATTGGCTTAGAAATCGCAGATGAATGTATTTGACTTGTTTGAAGACTTAAGTGTTTTTGATATTGTAGTGATGTGATGGACAGGATAAAAAGGATATAAAACTGCAGCCACTTGGATAAAAACAATGAAGAAGCCTCCTTATATCACAGTTGTAATAAAAACAGGAGTCACTAATTATATGCAGAAACTATATTTAGATTATCCTGTTTTTTTCTGTCACCTGAAGATGTACAGAAAACTTCTCCTCCCTCTTAATCACATTGTAACCTGGAAGCGCTACATCAGATGGAGATGAGTTATCTTAATCCCTGAGAGGGAACTGGGTCATCACTGTAATAAGGAAATAAACCTAAATTACAATAAAAATTTTAAAAAAAATAGACGTAGCCGATCAGCCAATCAGCGTAAACAGCTCCTCAGCAGCTTCCTACATGTTGTGACCAAAAGTTAAAATGCTGTATAGGGAGATCAACAGTCTTGAGCAGGATCCAAAAGGTGGACAGGTCACCAGTCCATTACACAAAAATACAGAAAAACATGATTCCTCACATATACAGGCAGTTTAGGCACATACAGTATCATTAATTGCTGGATTATACTTCCAAAAAGAACACTGTGTTGTAAGATTGCTAATCAGCATATTCTGTTGTTTGATGGAATAATCCAGAATTCAGTTGATATAATTGGGTGAAAGACCACTTTCGATCATGTCACACAATCATCAGCTGATAAGTTTGTCCAGTTGTCATGGGATTATAGAGAGCTATTTAATTATCAGTTCAGTTCTCTTTTTTTTCATATAGTGCCAATTACAGTTCAAATTGTCTCAAGACACTTAACAGAACCCATAAGTCTGAACACCCAGAGCAAGCCCTAAGGCGACAGTGCCAAGAAAAAACACCCTTTTAACAGGAAGAAACCTTAAGCAGAACCTGGCTTTTGTATAATGGAGGGACCCATCTGGGTTGAGAGGGACAGAAGAGGTAGAGGAGGTGGGGAAGGGCGGGGGAGAGGGACAGGAGAAGAGCTGGGTGGGGAACAAGGAACATATAACACACAACTGGATACATGCATGATGAGCTAGATGATGCATACAAAATACAAGCTAACACTGAAACTGATGGTGTACGGCTCTGGCATTAAATATACTCTATATATAGCTGGTAGTAAAATTCAAACAGTATGTTGATGAGCATATCAAGTATATTGAGGGTGATGCAGAGTAGATTGGTGGAAATCAATCTACTGGAAGCAGTGGGCTAGAGGAAGGTCAGCAGCAGCATCCCACAGTGGACATGATGGAAACTAGGCCAGTTGGGACAGAAACCACAGATCAGAAGCATCCAGCTCTGGGACCAGGGACACTAGGAGAAAAGACACAGGGAGGCACAGAGTGAATGCAACGCAATGATGGTATATATAGTAAATACACAGGTAATTAGAAAAGGGCTCAGTGCATCAAGAGAGGTCTCCCAGCAACCTAGGCCTATAGCAACATAACTAGGGGCATAAGTAAAGGACGTCGAAGAAGAATTCAGTTGTGCCCCATACATGCAGGTGGTACTGTAAGATCTTTAAGATATGATGGCGATTGGTCGTTAAGAGCTTTATATGTCAGGAGAAGGATCTTAAATTCTATATATTCACAGGAAGCCTATAAAGAGAAGCCAATATGGGAGAAATAAGATCTCTTTAAGGACTATCTTGGCTAAAACTTTGCAGTTCAAGTTTCTTGCTTGACTTTACAGCAGTTGAGGAAATGTATGGATTGACTGTAAACGAGAATGTTTGACAGTTGCAGCCTTTGTAATGACACAAGCTGTTATTTGATGAAGGATTCTTAAATTATAAATCTGGTGTTATTGTGGATTTTCTTATTGTCTGCAAATCCCATGAAACCATTCAAAACAATTATGTGTTTGTCCATCACTTAAAGGAGTCATAACTCCTGCTAAAAAAGAAGGAGCGATTACTGTGGCTGTTATTTGGCATTTTCCGTATTATTTGTATTTTTATTGGCCAATTTTGATGCTTTTTATACATGCATATATACACATATATACATATAAAAGATCTATACGTTTTATCTGTATATTTTTCACTTGTATATTTAAAGGTCAGGGTCAGGGTTAGGCAGTTTTCTGCTAAATGCAATTTTTTAAAACACAAGAGACATATGAGATTTATCCCGTTACAGTCTTAGTTTGGCTTAAAATTCTGTCATCCAGTACATGAATGCATCATCTTGAAGTCCTCTTCGGAATGAATTACCTTTGAAGTGATTGTCTTTACAGTAAGGATAGACCGATTATCGTGGCCGGTATTTAGCATTTTTCCGATTATTAGTATCGTACTTTTATTGACCGATTATTGATAGATTAAATGTGCTACATCAAGTCTGATGCATCCTCCTCTCTCTGTCTATCATCACTCTGTTCTCAAAAATGTCTCAAAGAGGAAAAAAAATTGAACAACAAGCACAAGTTGAGGCCACAAACCAGGAAATGAGCTTCTCTCACAGTGGCTAATGCTATGCTAATGGCTAGCGTCTAAATTAAGAGCCACAGACTAACCTGACACAGAGTCTAAAAAATAATGATTAGGAAGATCTGGACCTTAGAGGGAAATAAAAATGATAGAACAGAGAAATATTAAGAAAACATGAGAACAGAAGATGTAACTGTAGCATTAGTCTCAGTTTTTCCCACATAAACAGAGGAAATAATTTAATCTATTTTACAGTAATACTTATCCTTTTTAATGAAGAAACCTAGTTATGAATGACTGGCTCTCTGCTACCACATGCTGTTAAAATATTACATTTAATATATATCTGTTACAAATATCAATTATCGCCTTTCTGGATAACAAATAAACAGCATCAGCTCGAAAAACAACCCCATGTCGGTCAATCCCTACTTTGAAGTGTTAGAAAAAGCCAAAACTTGTGTAAAAATCCCCCTCAGAGCATGCAAAACTCCTTGCAGAACCTCTCTGCTCACCGCTGCGCCACCCACTTTAACAGGATGTAATGTGAATGTTCTCCCATTGACATTTCAACTTGCAATCTCCATTTGTTCTCGCGGAGGCCAAAAACTGAAAGCAGATAGGTCTCGCTCGCACTTCTACCCAATAACATTCCAACAGTGACGCAGCTATTTGGCGGCTGTGAAAGCTCTGTGGGCAAATGTTCACACCATATACTTCAGCTACTACTGAACACAAATCACATCCGCACCCACAGAGCTCCTTTGGAAACAGATCTCTGCCCGTTTATTTTGCGGTTTATGCACAGTATCGTACAGTATCTATGCTGAAGTCAAATTCCACTTTAGCGTCTATAAGGAACAATTAAGCGCATCGTGTTAGTGCTGCTAATAACAGACCCTTTTCTCACTTCTCATAAAGCAACACACTCGACTGACTCATACAGTTGAGTCAAAGCCTTCATCTTCAAAAAGGTCTTATTTTGAGACTGACGTTAATATTTTTTATCCAGTATTGAATAGGTGAATAGTTTATTCCTTAGCCTCAGGGTCAAGTAATTTGCTCCGTACGGCACAGACGAATAGAAGCTCAGCTCTGGTGGAAACATGAAAATCCCCATAATTGGAGTTGCAAGCTCTCTCTGCAATAGGAGGGATACATCAGTGCTGTCTCTGCCACAAAATCTGGAGCTGATGATGAGTATGAATGATTAATGAAACCTACTTTTCTGTCATGTTTCATAAAACCAGACTCCCAGAATTCCCCGCCGCTCTTTTGTTCTCACTCGTTTTTGCTCTCTCTCGGTCTCTGCAGGGTGAAGAAGACTTCAGCGAGCGATAATGATGAGAAGCAGGACTGGTTCTCGGTGCCGGTGCCCCCCTCCTCAGGCAGCAGCCTGCAGGTGACAGGCCTGTCTCCTGCCACCGACTACCAGTTCAGCATCCTGTCCCAGAATAAAATGGGAACAGGCCCCTTCAGTGACATTGCCACAGCGAGAACCTTAGGTCAGTAACATCCCACAGTTTCCTCTCCATCCTGATGGCATTATAGAGCTGCAATCCGGATTTACAAAATGTCATCTTTTATCAAATTACCTGTTAGCTGCTCTTTTGTAGAAGCTAAAAAAAAAAAACATCAGCCTTATTATGTTAGCTTGTGCTCAACTTTACTTTCATCAGCTGAAATGACAAACATCGCCAGCAGCGTCTACATAACAGCTTGGGCTAATTAAGGGTAACTTTCCCAAAGGTCAAAATGAAAAATAGCTGCTGTGTGGTCAATATGCTTGTCTGAAATCAGCCACGATCGCTGTTTTTCTGATTTAAAAAGCCTCCTCAGTGGTTTAACCCTCTAAAACCTGACAATAATGTTTCAAAGGCATGTTATCTTAAAAAAAAATACATTTGTTGTCCAGAAACTGTAAAAACAGAACAGTCAGATTTCTTGATCATCCCATATATTCAGCTTTTTATGAGGAAAAATTGACCAAATGTAGATATTTTGTCAAAATTGACTCTTTTGCTTTGTAAAAAAAAAAAAAAAAAAGTTGTACAATTTGTTAGTAAGAAACAGTAAAAACTGAAATAATCAGATTTCTTGATATAATCCTGCTTTTAGTTGGAAAAAGTGACCAAATGTAGGTCATAATCGAGATATTCTGTGAAAACTATAGCTTTTACAATTCAAGAAGCCTCCGCTTTAGTTAAAACCCTAAAGACCTTTCACTGAGGTTTTAAAGGCATGCTATCTTTAAAAAAATCCATATAATTGCAGAAAAAACAATCACATTTCTTGAACTAACCCTGTTTGTTGTGCCGTTTGTGCAGGAAAATGAACCAAATCAAAACTTAAAATCAGGATATTTTGTCAAAATCTTTATTCTGTGTGTTTCAGTTAAAATTCTGCCGGAAATAAACAGTTTGCTCCTCACGGATTCCTTAAAAATTATTTAAATCTAAATCATTAAACAATTTATCAAAGCCGGTAACTGCAAAAGCAGAAAGAATTGTTGAACTACTCGTGTGTGTTGTGTCCTTTGGATAGGAAAATCAATCAAATCTGACTTAAAATCTGAATAATAAATCAAAATCACTGACGTCATTTAAAAATCTGCTGAAAATATACCCTTTGCTCTTCCCTGATTATGTTAAAAAATAAAATTGGGCATTTGTTTGCATAGTGATCGCTGTTTTTGCAATTTGGGAAGCCTCCCTAAAACCTAACACCAAGGTATTGGAGACATGTTGCTCTTTAAAAATCCTGTATTTACATAATTTATCTGCCACAAGCTGTAAAAACAGAAAGAATAATCCCATTTGTTGAACTAGTCCTGTGTGTTGTACTTTTCAGTTGTTAAATGAACCAAATCTAAGCTTGAAATCTGGATATTTCATCAAAATCACCTTATTCCACATGTCTCATTTAAAATCTGCCAAAACAAACCATTTGCTCTTCCCCAATTCTGTAAAAAATGTTTAATTCTGGACTTGCCTGTGCAATGATCACTGTTTTTCCAGTTCACGAGGCCTCATCTGTGGTTTAACCCTCTAAAATTTGCCACCAAGTTTTTAAAGGCATGTTGACCTTAAAAAACATCAAAAATAATTAACCATTTTATCAGAGTCAGAAACTGTGAAACAAAATTAATCATTAGATTTATTGAACTTATTCAGTGTTTTGTGCTGTTTTAATCAAAATATTTACCAAAAGCTAGCTAAAAATGGAGTAGTTCACCAAAATCTCTTTATTCCACACGTCTCATTTAAAAATGTGCAGGAAATACACCGTTTTCTTTTTGCATATTCTGTAAAAATAGCAAATTTATGCATTTGTCTGCACAACTGTGAAGCCGTTAGGGACTCGGGTCGGAACAACAAAAATCTGACGGATTTTTCAGCTGAACTAGGTTGAACTGCAGGCAGTGTAGAGATGATAGAAGGACAGTAGGGAACCCATTAAAAAATGTAAGTAATATTGGCAACAGTGTTGGTTACATCCGTAGACACTTGTAAAAATGTAGTACATACATGTTGCTTCCAGTTTTTCTTAATTATTACTATGTCAAGGAACAGGAGAGTTGTGTTACAATCAGTGTATGTCTGTTTGTCTGTGAGCAACATTACTCAAACATGGACTCACGGATCTGCATGAAATTTTCAGGAAAGGTCAGAAATGACCCAAGGAGCAAGTGAGTGGATTTTGGCAGTGATGCAGCTTATAGTCTGGGTCCATAGATTTGTTAAAGATTTCTACATCATTGCTAGATAGTGGCATGGCGACACTGTAACTATGACAACAACTGAACACTACATCAGCTGCCTGCTGACGATCACATACACACGTGGACAAAATTGTTGGTACCCCTCAGTTAAAGAAGGAAAAACCCACAATTCTCACTGAAATCACTTGAAACTCACAAAAGTAACAATAAATAAAAATTTATTGAAAATTAAATAATCAAAATCAGCCATCACTTTTGAATTGTTGATTAACATAATTATTTAAAAAAAACAAACTAATGAAACAGGGCTGGACAAAAATGATGGTACCCATAACTTAATATTTTGTTGCACAACCTTTTGAGGCAATCACTGCAATTAAACGATTTCTGTATTTGTCAATGAGCGTTCTGCAGCTGTCAACAGGTATTTTGGCCCACTCCTCATGAGCAAACAGCTCCAGTTGTCTCAGGTTTGATGGGTGTCTTCTCCAAATGGCATGTTTCAGCTCCTTCCACATAAGTTCAATGGGATTCAGATCTGGGCTCATAGAAGGCCACTTTAGAATAGTCCAACGCTTTTCTCTCAGCCATTCTTGGGTGTTTTTGGCTGTGTGTTTTGGATGGTTGTCCTGTTGGAAGACCCATGACCTGCGACTGAGACCAAGCTTTCTGACACTAGGCAGCACATTTCTCTCCAGAATGCCTTGATAGTCTTCAGATTTCATCGTACCTTGCACGCTTTCAAGACACCCTGTGCCAGATGCAGCAAAGCAGCCCCAAAACATTACTGAGCCTCCTCCATGTTTCACCGTAGGGACAGTGTTCTTTTCTTCGTATGCTTGGTTTTTGAGTCTATGAACATAGAGTTGATGTGCCTTACCAAAAAGCTCCAGTTTGGTCTCATCTGTCCAAAGGACATTCTCCCAGAAGCTTTGTGGCTTGTCAACATGCATTTTTGCAAATTCCAGTCTCGCTTTTTTATGAGTTTTTTTCAGCAGTGGTGTCCTCCTTGGTCGTCTCCCATGAAGTCCACTTTGGCTCAAACAACGACGAATGGTGCGATCTGACACTGATGCACCTTGGCCTTGGAGTTCACCTTTAATTTCTTTGGAGGTTGCTCTGGGCTCTTTGGATACAATTCCAACGATCCGTCTCTTCAATTTGTCATCAATTTTCCTCTTGCGGCCACGTCCAGGGAGGTTGGCTACTGTCCCGTGGGTCTTGAACTTCTGAATAATATGAGCCACTGTTGTCACAGGAACTTCAAGCTGTTTAGAGATGGTCTTATAGCCTTTACCTTTAAGATGTTTGTCTATAATTTTTTTTCGGATGTCCTTGGACAATTCTCTCCTTCGCTTTCTGTTGTCCATGTTCAGTGTGGTACACACCTTTTCACCAAACAGCAGGGTGACTACTTGTCTCCCTTTAAATAGGCAGACTGACTGATTATGAGTTTGGAAACACCTGTGATGTCAATTAAATGACACACCTGAGTTAATCATGTCACTCTGGTCAAATAGTTTTCAATCTTTTATAGAGGTACCATCATTTTTGTCCAGGCCTGTTTCATTAGTTTGTTTTTTTAAATAATTATGTTAATCAACAATTCAAAAGTAATGGCTGTTTTTGATTATTTAATTTTCAATAAATTTTTATTTATTGTTACTTTTGTGAGTTTCAAGTGATTTCAGTGAGAATTGTGGGTTTTTCCTTCTTTAACTGAGGGGTACCAACAATTTTGTCCACGTGTGTAATTGTGATCCTACTACAAATCAACCACTGCGGACTTATTGAGACTTCTCCATTGAAAATGATACAAGGAACAATTGATTAAACAGTGGGGGTGTTTCCAAGTCCCATCAATTCCTACCGTCTGCGACATATTTAGGTTTCATGATTCGGTATCTGTACATAGCGAACACATGCATAACACACCTGTGGTCAGTGCAATATCATTTTGTTTGTGGATACATCTGTATTAAATGTTAAGTTGCCGTAATTTCTTCCACAATTTTTTTTCTATATTTCAGCTGTCAGAAATGATACAATGACTGAGCAACCTTGGTGGAGTACTGTACTTTTCTTGTAATAAAATTCAGTTCAATTCAGTTTTATTTATATAGCGCCAATTACAGTCAAATTGCCTCAAGACGCTTTACAGAACCCATATGCCTGAAAATAAGTTTTCAAAGAAATTCAGTTTTCTTTCTCAACATATTTTTTTTCTTTTTTGTGATTTATGATAATATAACTGTCATAGAGCACAAAGGATTGTTTTTTTTTAGTTCTTTGTACTTCTAGCCCTGGTTGTGCTGTTTCCATAGAGGTGCCAGACATTCACATTCCCAACTCCAAGCTAAAACTAATTTTTAGTTCTGCTAGTGTTTCAATATACTACTAAATGCAGTACAGATGTTTGTAGTGTCAAGATGATGTAACCTAATTACAATATCACACATGTATTGCAAGAAAAATCTGCAAAAGCATTCATGCTAGCATCCTACATAAAGTTTAACAAACATGGTATAGATATCATATTTTCATGGCGTGTTAGCATTTATCTGCTGAGCATCAGAAAGCTGCTCGCATGACTCTTTGTTGTGTTCAACCTGTCAATCCAGCTCTATGTTTAAAGATGCCTCTGCTCTCAATAGTCTTTACAGGATGATCAAAATTCAACTCGAGGCAAAAATCAACATTCAGATCCAACCTTTTACAAACCCCATGGTGCTGCTTTACTTCCTCTCAGCTGAACATATAGCACATTTAGGCTGCATTAACCTCCTGAAGGCTGGGGTTAGAGGAGTCTGCTGCCTGCTAGAAGCATTTTATCATTCTGGGACAGAGAGTAGACTTCTGAGAGATCATGGAAATACCTTTGAAGATGCAATCAGCTGCTGGATAAGAAGCAAAAAAATAACATTTATGGTTTGTGGTGTTGGGAGCGACGGGTCTTCTCGGGTGAAACAAAGTCGATGATCATGTCGGCTTTCAGAACTTTGATCACAGCAGTTGATCGTCATCGAAATCTAGAGAGTAGTGTGTGACTATATCAAAGCTGTAAAGGTAGCAAATCTACATTTTTGATGGCAAAACCATCAAAATTTCTGAACTGTTATTTTGCAATAAAGGACAGCACCAACATGTGTCAATTTTCTGCGCTGTAATTAAATCTTTCCTGCTAGAACGTATCCAGCTGATCGGCTTGAAGGTCTTTTTCTTTTCTGCTCTGCATCAGATCCGGTGCCGAGGCGAAGCCGGCTGAAGCCCCCCACGTCGCTGTCAGCACATCAGGACTCAGCAGGTGTCGTCCTGCGCTGGTCGCCTCCCGAAGTTCCCGTCACCGGCTTTGTTCTCCAATCGCGTGCCGACCGAGGGGAGTGGTTTAATTTGGACGAAGACATTGCCGCTAACAGCAGCGAGATCGTGGTTCCTTGTCTGCACAAGGTGACGATCCACTCACTGCTTCCCTCTGAGACTAATCACTCTCTGCTGCTTGCGGAATTGGATTTTTCCCCCATACATCCAGGCTATACCTCCGATTCTGTAGACTCTGTTATGCACACTACATGGCAGTCATCACTCTTCTGTCGTCTTGCCTCTTTCATTCTGCCTTTTCCTTCTCCTGTATGGGCCTACATGAATTCAAATGAACTTCATTAGCATTGCAAGCACAGTCCCGTGTTGACAAAGTGTGGTTTCATCCTCCCCGCTGTATGTGTTTGTGTGTTGCGAATGCTGGTTTTAGGACTGTGTCTACGAGCTGCGGCTGCTATCTCGTCGTGGGGAGTTGCTGAGCGAGCCCAGTCCATCAGTCAATGTCTCCACCGTGGGTAGGTGTTCCAGAGTAGCCTTGCCCCCTTTCACATCCTCGCCCCACCCTCTGTTTCAACCCATCCTACCCTCTGTCTCCTTGTCTGTTTTTTTCCTCCTTTCTTGCTATATTTCTCCCCCCATCCCTCTGTTCCCAACGTTAGACCAAAATTAGAGCACGGCCCTGGGGAATGCTGTCCATTAGAAGCCTGAATGATAGAAATAGCTCCACTAATAACCTCTCAAAAGAGTTAGTGATTGAATTTGCACTTTTTGGGTTCTTATGCGAATGTGACATGAATGTTGCATTAGTCATAGTAGAGAGACATCAAACTGAAGCCTCTGCAAGTCCCACTGGTGTTAATGGAGGGCTGTCACAACAATCAGAACCCTAGTTTTGTATTGATTAACAGTGTTCTGCTCATCATCTCAGTTTCACATGTGACTTACTAAATTATGCAAAACAGTCAAGTTTGTGTTAATGATTTATTCAAGCATAAAGATGTGAGATTAGATCAACTCAAAGGTTGTGACACCAAACCCCTTAGCAATGTTATTTTTAGACACGATGGAGATTCCTTCTTAGTGGCCTAAATGAACATGATGTAGGATGCATGTCTGTTACTCAGTGGAAGTCATATCGATTAATTTATTTAGTAAATGCGTTAATCAAATTAAATTTTGACTACGTGTGTGTGTGTGTGTGTGTGTGTGTGTGTGTGTGTGTGTGTGTGTGTGTGTGTGTGTGTGTGTGTGTGTGTGTGTGTGTGTGTGTATATACATATTACTGCATTATATATTTCTATTTTAGTTTGTTTCTGTGTGTGTGCATATATGAATATATTTTAGATTTATGAACTCATATGCATCTTCTCCCTAAAACATTTTCTAACTATGGGCAAAATTCAATAATGTATTTTTAAATTTTGGAAGAAGAACTCATATCTAAATCTTAAATGAATAGAAAAATATTCAAGAAATTAATGTTCATTTTGTCAACACTATGATAATACAATGTTTGTTTATTGTTGTATTTAGTTTTGTTTTTAACTATTAAGACTTGACTTTTTTGTTTTTAACGGTTTTTGTTTTTATTGACCAGTATATAACACTTTTGCTGTCACAGGGACAGAGGTCTACCCGTCCACGTCCCGCCTCCTGGAGTTTGTCCCGGACCCGCTGCTGGTCGGCGTGCTGGGCGGAGCCGGCTTCATGTGCTTGGCGCTGGTGGTTCTGCTGGGATCGGCCTGCCTCATCAGCCACAAGAGGGACCAGCGCCGCAAAAAGAAGGAGGATGGTAAAATGCCCCTCACTCCAGAGACTCAGCAGACACTCACTTTGATGAACTGCATCATGAATATCATCATTTATTCAATAAAATATTGAAGGCACTTTCAATCCATTATATAAATCATACCCCGCTGCATGGATTTGGCGCTCCTCTTGTCCCCCGCTCGTCCATCCAGTTGTAAAAGTTATTGATGTCATTTACATTACTTGCTAATTAGGGTAATTTCTCATTAGTGGCTGATAAATGTAAGTGTAATTAACTTTTTGGACAAGCCTGGGTGCCTCGGGCCCTATAATGGGCTCTTATTAGGGTTGATTATGTTTTTACTTCTTGGTCAGTGTGGTTGTATCCTAATGAGTCAGATACCATCTTGCCCCTCTCCCTCCCTTTCAGAGCCCCCTACTGCCATCTATAAGTGCTCCTCATCAATGTAAGTACCCCTTTATCATTTCATTATAATACCCCCCATTGGCCTTTCCCTCCGCTTTCCTTTAAATATGCTCAAAAGGCCAGCACTTCTATTTCACATCTTCTTTCTGCTTCTCAACTATTGCTGCTGCTGTTTTGGTCTTTTTCTGTCTACATCTTCTCCGCCCCCTCTTTCACTCGATCTTATTTTCTCTATTTCTCTCCCTCTTCCACCTCCAGTTTTTCTTACAGTTTTCTTCTGCCGCCCCTCCCTCTCTTGTCATGCAGAAAGACTTCAGTCTCCGGCAGTCCAGACAGTGTGTTGAAGAAATCCTTACTTCCAGCCAGCTCCCACTATCCCACATCCTCCTCTACCACCACCACCACCTCCTCCTCTTTACAGACAGACTGTTCCTCCTTCAGCGCCGAGAATCATCATCGGCGGAAGCAATTCGCGTCCAACTACACCCGAGGCCGCCTCGCTAAGACGTCTCTAAATTCTCCTCCGATTGAGCTGATCTCTAGAGCTCCAGATGGGCGGTTTATACTCCCACCATATGACAACGACACTCTGAGTGTTCACAGCAAGAAAAGTGGAAAGTTTGACCACCCTGCTCGAGTCAGAAGATCTGTATCACTGCACTCGGAGAGGGAAGACAGAAAAGAGATGCCGTTTGTGCTCTCTGTTGATTTCCCACCTTGCACACAAGACGCTAATTCCATAATTCAAACCTGCGGCCATCGTGGTTCATATATTGTGGATCAGAAAACAAGTGACGATGGGTTTCCTGATTTCAACAGCTTGTGCTCAGACATTAGTTTGGCCACCATTCCTCATCCCATAACGCCCACGTTTCCAGTGCTCCCACATATCCGATCTGGCTTCGGTCAGTCGTCCGTGACTGCGAGCGCTCTGGTTCTCCAAATGGAACACGAACGCGAGAGGGGGAATCTCAGTCGATGCCTAAAACTGGCTCAGGAGAGGGAGGAACTAGAGAGGGAGCTCCGGAGGTTCACGCTAGAAAGAACCTCCATGAGGGGAATGAAGAGGCCCGACTCAGCGAAGAGGGAGAATGAATACTGGGAATACAAGAGCAGCACTTTGCCCCACCGATACCACACAAGCAAAGAGGATAGATACTCTCTGTCGCCGAACCCTTTCTCAGTATCTTCCGTCAACTGGGAAGCCCATCCTCTTGAATTCCCTCCCACTCTCATCCCATCCAGAACCAGCCTTGGTGCATCGTCACCTGCGACTCCCACTTATTTTAAGTTCGGCAACCATCATCCTTTTCCGCTCCGATCGGAGGAGGCAGGAGGCAGTTTTTCGAAAGACAGATTAACTCCCCCGCATCCCTCCTCAAAGCGCCAGAGACATGAAAGAGAAGAGGCAGCACCAGAGGGCCATGATAATTCACCACAATCCACAGTCTTAGAAATGCAAACGAGTGATTCATGCTCTGAGGCACAGAGACAGAGCAATCTTAGTCATGGCAGCCTTTCAACGTTGTCTTTCCATAGCAATAAATATAGTGGAAGATCTAATTCGGCTCTTGATGCCGTGCCAGACTCTTCTTCAAAAGTGGAGGTAGTGTTCCCCGAGCCCACTGACGGGGAATTGTGTGTCGAGATGAGTGTGGATGAGCCAGAGTTGGAGGTGTGCGTGATGCGGCCTACGAAGCCGATGCTGCACCACAGAATCGCCTCTCATGTGCAACATGGGCGTCCACTGACCCAAAGAGGGCGGCATGAAAACACGAGGAGGAGTACGAGATTTAACAGCCCTGCCTCAGTGGACAATATCATCAGGGCTACAGAATCTCTGCAAGCTTCAAAACCAGAACTTTGGAGAGCTGCGAGCCAAGGCTCTAAAGTCTGGGACCCAAAGCAGCGAAGTCGGAGTCTAGACTTGAGAAGACAGACACAAAGCGATTTCCTGACTCCAGATGCGTGGATAGACTCTCTGAGCCAAGAGAACTGCTCTGTTGCATCACCTCGTCAAGGCGACTCTCTGTTCTGGAAACCTCACAGCTCCCCTTCCAGGAAGAGTTCCAAATCTCCTGCAAAGTCTCCTCCTGCTACCCAAGCTGCCTCCCATTCACCTCCTGCTCGGGACTCTTTATCTCCAAGGAGCAGTCCAGAGAGGCCCGAACCAAATCCCGACGTGCCTTCCTGCTACAAGCCAAGAAGGGAGGCATCCCTCTTACCCGATGCTGCCAAATGGCCAGTCTCCTACCACAAGGACAGGGAAGAGACAGGGGGTTACGTGCAGGCCTTGAGGGAAGCTTCCATATGCTTACCGCCCAGCAATCAAGAAAGGCTGGAAGTGGAGGCAGAAGGCTACGAGGGAGTGCCAGAGTCAGGGGGAAGCTACAGCAGCTACGCCAGCAGCGGGCGAGGCAGCATGGAGGCCGCCAACGGGCGACTTTCCGTGTGTCACCTTTCCCCAACCCTCACCAGCTCACCTGAGACTATAGAGGACATCCAGGGGAGCGCAGAGGACAAACGCAGCCTCCAGATGGATCTGAGCCAAAGGTATTAAGACATAATGAATGAGCGAAATTATGGTTTATAGAAAAAAATTGCGGAGGCTTGCTTTTGTGGTGCGAGAGAACCCCGCATGGTCGATATAAGGCTTTCAAGGTGAGACTAATATGCACAATTTAATACATTTTATAGGAGGAAATACAAAAAGTACATTGTATTTTGAGATTCTAGTTATCTGTCACATAGCCGATATCAATTTCAATGGATATCTAGGACGACTTGATAAGACTCATTCTTTTTAAACTCTTTCTGGTGTCTAATTCTGTTCTGCATGTCATTAATCCGTTTGAATAGCTCAAAAAACACTGATAAATTGTGTAGCATAACAAGTTTTTAATAACTGAGAGCTAAAGTGATTACGGGGCCTCTATAGGTAAGTGTTTAATCAGCGTTGAAATGAGCAACGCTTTAATTATGTAAAGTATCTCAACACTACCAATCTGCTCAGTTCTTAAAAAGCAAATTTGAAATTGTTTGGAGTAGAGGAAAGAAGTAATTCACTGTGAGGATATATAGTGCATTGGGAGGCATTAATGAGCGTGTGAGTGTGCATTAAACATCCCAACTGTGTTTATATTTGGTGTTGAACAATGTTTTGTGGCCTCTCTAGGAGAAAGGCCTCTGTAGATGAGAATTATGAATGGGATGATGCAGATTTCTGCCCAGAGCCTGGAGACCATGATGGTGAGTGTTTTTTTCTGTTATTACTAACAATATAATTCATGTTCTGGTACAAACCAAGGTGGAATACTACCAAAATCCATCTTAACAGCATCTGTAACTAACATGTGGGAATGTCAGGGAATGAGTGGATGAAGACCTGAGTAAGAACAGTGATGATATGCTGAGTGTTTCTTGAGAATGTGGATCAAATAGCAAAGTTTTGTTTCTCTAATTGACTCTCTAGCTGTCTGGATCACCACTCCACCAGTTTTTAGACAAGCTGACAGCATAATTTGGTTGAAACATAGGTAAATCTAACAACATATGACTATTTTTTGTGGTGAGATTTAAAGGTAGAATCTGCAGTTCTGGAGAGAGCTTGTTCATATAAAGGTTGTTATAACCTGCCAGGTTTACCATGAATCATGCCTGTCCTGTGCATGAACTTAAACATTTGAACTCTCCTGAATGTGACAGTGCTAATAATCAAGAAAATATAAAAGAACCCAATTTTTAAAGCTCCACACATGTCACAGCAGCATTAATGTTAATGATGTAAAACACTGCAAACCCCACCCTGATACTCATTTAGACATCAGAAGGTACAATCCTTGGAGTAAAATTGAGAAAATATGGCTTAGGAGCAAAATGTAGTCCCTGGTTCCTATTGACAGAATACATATTGTGATTCCTAACTTCCTAAAATGATTCCAGGAAAAACTGAGCAAGTTGATGCAAATTAATAAAACTTTCATATTCATTAAAAAAATATAGAGTCTGCATGTTCTGTATTTCTACATGTTCTGTATTTCTACATAGTAGAAGGGACTGATGTTTGGATCAGCCTATAATACATACTGTACTGTATATTGCTTGAAGTTTGGACACACTTTCTCATTCACATGAATGAGAAATGTATCCAAACTTTTGACTGATGGTATATATTCAATGTATTCCACTTGTTTTTAAATGTGTTATGTGTTATTCTTTTAAATAGGATTATTTTATCTTTTGACACATTTCAGTTTGTTTACATCCTATGCTATTTAACCGTACACATTTTCAGACATTTATTCTGCACATTCCAGCACACTGCAAGTATTTCTATGACTTTATATGACCTACAGGCTTTTGATTAGACTTGCTTCTTATTTGTCTTGTAATACTGACTGTGAACCGACTTTTTTTTAAATCTATGTATTACTGTGTCTTGTTATGCATTAGAAAAGTCTAATGCATTGTATGTGAAAACCTACTTTGCAACAAAACTGTTTCTGATTAAATTCAACTTAAATTCATTGACTTTTAAAGGTTTCTTATGCGGTAAAGAGCAACATTTACACAGTCATTACTGCAGCACTTAGCAGTTTTACGTGTGATCTCGGTGACATTTGTGACTGTATTTCCAGGAGAGAATTAACAGGAAGGTCAGACGTGTTTTCTCTCTTTACATCCTCTGAATTTGAATCGACAGCTGACCTGTGCTCAGAAGCCGACGCTTAAACATCCAATCCGTGACCTGTGAGTAAAACACGAGGAAACTCACAGATACCGTAATTTCACAAGTTTCTCTTTCACCCACAGGTCTGCTTCCTTCATTGAATCTACTGAAGCCTGCTCCGCGCTGCAGCCTTCCCAGCATACAGCGCTCCACTAAGGCACTGAAAAATTACACTCAGCTTTCTTTGCTCCAGGGGCATCAAAGCAGCTGCTCTGCTGAGCCAGAACCAGACACCGTGCTGTTCTGACAGCGCCAGCCTTCGGCTCATCTCACCTGGTGTGTCTTTTCACGTATTGACTCGCATCAGAAGGCAACAAAAAGTGCATGTGGCAGAAAGTGAGCCTTTGTGTGGTCAGTCGCGTTCCTTTTTTCAAAAGTTCAGGGTTTTTTTTTTTCAAGTGAAGGGTGTTCTGTTTGGTCCTTTTGTTAAGCTTCAATTGAAAAGTAATCATTTTCATACAGGTTTCAGTGAAAAGTACTGGAGACAGAAAATCCCTTTGAAACTTATGCAGAGCTTTCAAACTTTGTTTTTTCCTTTGTGACCCAATGCCATCACGCTTTTGACATTTTCATTTTCGAGGGGGCCTGTCAGTCTGCCAATATCAAAGCATTCCATTGTGGTGATAAATTCACCACGTTCTCTTGTGTAGTTGGATATGCATTCATCATCCTGGATGACTCAGTAGCTACACAAGGGACAAGACGACTCAGTCATCGTCGAGTGACTCGTCTCTGCCGTGGATGATTACCTCTTTTTGATATCATCCATCACCTATAGGTTTAACTAAAAGAAGTGTTTATGAAATGCCAACAAATAAGGAAGATGAATAGAATGTAAAAGGTTATTCTGCTGCACTGTTACTGCTTTTTTCTTCAGTGTAACACTCCTTTCTCAAAGTGTAATTTCCCGGTAGAGATAGTTATCTACTTTTTTTCTTGCCGTTACAAAATGGGAATTTTTATCATTTGAAGAAATCTCCTCAGTCTGGATGAAAGGCTTAGTTTCCTCCCTGTCCTTGGTTTTTAATTACATCCAGCGATTATAAAGGGTTCAGTCAACTTGTTAGGTTTGTCCTTTCTTATTATTTAAACAGTCATAAAGGGAAATATGCTTATTTTGCCTAATTTACAAGGGGTCGGTCCACTAAATGATGACTGTAGAAATATGGAGCAAGTGGAAAGAAAAACAGCAGTTCTTCACATTGACACATGGGAGATAACAGCAGTGCTGATAAGTGGCACCAGTTGGATGCTTTCTTTGTTGGAGGGCATATCCACTCATTTTCCTGCTTATTGATTATCATCTTGCAATCAAATTGTATATTAGTGGTATCATTTTGCAAAACTCTGTTGCAGAAATTGATGCTTTTTTTGAGTGCTCAGTCATAACAGTATTTATTGAAGAAGACATCCAGAGAGAAATCAGTTAATTCTAAAGGAATCTCCACATTCAAGTGATTTATGCAGTTGTTTTCATGTTACATTGTAAGTTTCCAACACTTTAATCAACATTCAAGGTGTAATTAACACTGGAACTCTATTATTTACTTACTACAGAAAGTCCTCGGTTTACGACGTCCTCGACTTATGGCGTTTCGTGGTTATGTCGCCATCTGCCATAAATTAAGAAAATCTTGTTCCATCATTCCGATGTACACCGTTTGTGACATTAACACAAATTTTGTGCAAGAACTAGTTGGAAAGTGGACAAATGTGTCTATGCAAGGAAGACAGCTTTGTTTACATTCGCCGGTTGTAAGTGAGTGACATAGGTAATTATGTAGGTAGGTAGTTCTGACTTACGGCGAAAATTGCGTTACGCCATGCTGTTGGAATGGAATTCTGACATAGGTTGAGACCCCCCTGCATATGATATGGATGTGCACGGAAAAAACTTCAAGTGCGGATGACTCATGCCAGCAGAACATGTATTCAGTGTAGTTAAACCCAGTTTTAATTGACAAGGTGCTACATTATAAAAGCACATTATTTTTTTTATTTTTCATTCAGTCACCTGCAATCATCCAACTGCCTTTACGCAGTATGCTAGCAGAGCTAATGAAGCTTGAAGCATGAAGCTGAATGCTCTTCTGTTACTCGTGACATGAGTCTTTTCTCCAATTGACCTTACAGGGGAATGTAAGGAATCAAAAGAATACAACGTGGAGGAAGCCATCTTATTATCTGCTTCTCCTCCATTCACTCAGGGCCATTTTTAGCCTTACAGTAGGCGAGCTAAAGGATGCCAGAGAGGAGGCAGAAATAACACCGGCTCGCGCTGCATCAAACACCGGATTCAGAGAAGAATCTGCCGCCAAATCTGTAGGGGGGGGACAATTGGCGAGGGGCTGGTGCTCGCTGTCAAATCATTACCTTTCGCTTATTTGGTTCCCACCAAAATAAAGCGCGTGGTATTATCGTACAGTTGCATAATAACCATCGGATATTAATGTAGACATCCTAAAACGAGGCAGCTGTGAGCAAATGCAGGAAGCGTGATTGTTTTGACCCTTTTAGTGTTCACTGAAGCAATGCCAGCTACTGTTTTTTGATGCGCTACCTTCTGGGTGACTGGGCACTCAAATGCTGTTTGCCGAAAGACAAATGCACAACATCAAACATCAATTTCATTATTTTATGAGCGGTGTATATTTCCCAGGTTGTGATACGTATTGATTCTGAAACATTTCCACCAAAGCCTCACTTCCTGCTGCAGATTATTTAGCTCCAGTGGATCAAACCATTGCCCCTAAACCTACTGAGAGGAACATGCTCTCTGTTTTCTTCATGAACAATGGAGAAGAGTGGAAAAAAAGGGGGGGGGGGGGGAATAGGTTTTTGCTTGCTGCTTCTCTAGCTTAAGGCTTTCACATTAGTCAAGCAAATAATTAACTCAGAAATCCACAGTGTACCAAAGCATTGTGGGGTATCCATCCTATAATTGAAATTCACTCATAGAGGCCACATTTACTGCAAATCAATGTTTCACTTCTGTAGAACATTTTCATTTTCTGCTGTACACATATTGTACCTCAAGTCCATAATGAGCCAGCCCCATGTGCTGCTCTGGGGATTTGTAGTCAGCACTAGTTTTTTTTCTTCTTGAAATTGAATCTAAATATTGCATTTTCTATACATCAAACAAGGATGTGAATATATATTTTTTTGCTGTACAGTTGCTGATGTTCATGATCTTAAACCTGAATAGGAGAATCATATGGAAAACTGCGATATATCGTATGTTTAGTGTCTTTTTTTAGGATTTAATCATAGAGTGTTCTTGCAGAAAATGAAAAGCACAACATTGTCTGGCAGCTGTGCAACATCTCCAAAGAAATCTGTTCACAAAGAGATGTGAACAACAGCAAGGGCTCATAAACCTGATTGTTATACTGCTACCTTTTTCAGTTATTGTGTGTACTTAAGGGGATTAGCTTCAAAGCGAGCGGTCTTTTATTACGTCCATTAAGCGCTGAATGAATTATTTGGAAATGCCAGGAAGTGACTCTCCAAGCTAGAAACCAATCAAGGTCTCATGAAATGAAATGTCATATACAAATTGAAAAGAGCAATCATATGGTGCTCACCTTACCTTAGGAAAGTTCAAAAACTCGCCGTAATTGGTGAGCAACCGGAGCCTGTGTTTGATTGAATATCAGCGGAAAACTTTCTTTGATGTTTGGTGTTTTAAAAATACGGAGGTGGAAAAAATTTGTAGAGACAGTTCCAGTTAACACTGCTTTTTGCCTAATAGTTTTCCCAAACCAACACTAAAGGGGCGTTCAGGCAGACACCACTGCACTCCGAAATCTATTATTTCCAGTCACTTGTACCAAACCACAACAGTTTCATCGCTGCATCGAACAAACTGCAGTGTTCAAATTACGTGAACTCTTACGGCTGCACACCGTAAAAGAAACTAGATGTCTATTCAGACATAGAGGAAAGGCTCATATTGTGTTTTGTCTGAATTTCCTAAGTTATGTTGTGTTAATGATGTAAGAAAAGGAAATCTTTGGAGTCGGATTCCATCCAAGTAAGCATGTTAAGGGTCTTTTAACAGTTAGGCCGCTTGTTGTAGGTAGGTATACAGCAACAAACCTCAAATAACTTAGGATTTCCATTTGTGCTCCTTTAACAGTTCTATGGAACAGTTTTTCAACTGAGCCCCTTTCCCTTAATCTGACAGCAAATTCACATTTCAGCTTCATGTCTGGGTCAGTTTTTTGTAAAATTTGCGACTGGAAACTGTAAAGTTAGACCTGGTAACATTTCGGTATTACTTTCAACACAGTCTGAACTACATCCGGTCCCATTAATAGGTCGACATGACCAAGCAACAGAATGCGAAAAGAAGGCTTTCCCCACATACTGATCAGCATCAGAATCCACATGAGCGTCTGCAAACACTGACAGCTGCTCAAAACAGCGGCAGCAACTTCATTACTTGTAATTATAAATTATCCCCGACAAGAAAACAGGATCAGTGTGGGTCAGGATCCAGCAGTAAATCACACTGTGGAGCTTTCTTCCCATCAGACAGATGAACTGCCAAACAGAGTTTAGTTCTGTGGCTTCCAGCTGTTTTCAGGAGTGTGTGAAGTGATTAAGGGAAGGCGTTTTTTTTTTTTTTTTTACATTTTAGCAGCAATACTGATCCAAAAACATCACAAAGAAAGTCTTTCCTCTGAGTTTATTAAATATCTGCAGCATCAGACAGCAGCAGGATCCTTATGAATCTCCAAAGTCACTGCATTAACAATTAAAAGATCAGTTATCCCCAGCATGGAGACAGGACTAGTCCTGATCAGGATCCAATGGCAAGTCACAATATTTCACATCAGACAGGTGAGCTTTCACGTAGACGTGCCGATTAGTTTGTCGCTTCCAGGTGTTTGTAGGAGTCTTTCCTTTGAGTTTATTAAATACCTGCTGCATCAAACAGCAGCAGGATCCATATTAGCATCTCCAAAGCGAGACAGTCACAGGCGTTTATGCACAACAGCAGTAACTACATTAATTCGCTACAATTATAAATGATTCTCGACATGGAGACAAGTTTGAACAGCAAGTCACAGTGTTCTTTGGCTGTTGGTGAAGTGATAGCTTATTATCATGTATGGACAGGGTTTTCAGTGTTTAGGAAATCATAAATCTACTCGACTTTTAGTTATTTGGAGGCCTTTTCCATATTTTAGCTTCAATACTGGCTCAAAAAACATTGCAGAGAGAGTCTTTCCTTTGAGTTTATTAAACATTTGCTGCTTCAAACAGCAACAGGATCCATATGAGTCTCCAAAATAAGAGGGCTGATGCACAGAATAAAAGCAATAACTTTATTAATTAGCTTCAGTTATATATTATGGCATGGAGACAGGATTGAAAAGTGAGTCACAGTGTTCTTTCACTGTATGTAAAGTGGCAGTTTGCTTACCATGCATGGACATTCTTTTCATTGTCAGGAAATCATAAATCAATTACGATATTAGTTATTTGGAGGCTCCCCCCCCATACTTTGGCATCAGTACTGACTCAAACGCACCTAGGAGAGAGTCTTTCCTCTGACTTTATCAAATATCTGCAGCACCAAACAGCAGCAGGATTCATACGAGTCTCCATGGAGCTGATGGACAGAACAACAGAATTAACCTCAGTAATTAGCTACAATTATAAAATAACAGTGTTTTCAATGTTAGGAAATCATAAATCAACTCGGCTTTTAGTTATTTGGAGGCTTTTACCATGTGTTGACATCAATAATGATCCAAAAGCTTCCCAAGGAGAGTCTTTCCTTTGAGTTCATTATTACATGTAGCATCTGACAGCAGCAGGGTTCATATGATTCTCCAAAATAAGAGAGTTGTTGCACAGAACAACAGCAGTAGCGTTATTAATTAGCTATAATAATTATAAAGCATCCCTGACATGGGGACAGGTTCAATCAAATCTAACATCAAGCCATACTGTTATCTTACTGTAGATAAAGTTTTAGTTAGATTATTAGTTATTTAGACACTGATAAACTGCTGTTAGATTTAGGTTTGTTTTAGCGTTAATATTCATTATCCATTACTTTTTCTGTTGTCTAATCATGCATGAATGACAAAGGAACATTATTGGAAAAGTGACTTGATGTTTGAATGGCTAAATTCTATCACATAATGGATTGATGGAGCTCCATATCTCATGTTTGAAAAGGGCTTTAGTGACATAGTGCTACTAGAAATTCTGAAAACTCCACTTAACACGGCAAATCTTATATGAAGTATATTGTGGTATACACCTGAAAGCTCCTTCAGGGGTCACCAGAGTCATCGTTTTCATTTCCTTCACTGAATAATTCTCAACTTTCTTTCAACATTACCAGGTTGGATTAAACTGATTTCATTCAAAGTCCACTGTATCCTCTAACCCATTCAAAAGTTACCCTCTCTCCTGCACAAATACATATAAAATATGAAGTAATCCTTTGACCAACAGCTTAACAAAGCTTCATATTACACAAAGTCCACATAAAAATGAAGAGAAGGTGCAAATAAGCTCCTGACTGTGAGCCAATGTCCTTCTAAGGGGATTAGAAAAACCCCGACTGATAAAGATCAGAAAGTTTTTACAATTCAAAACATTGATATTTTCATAGATTATTTTTTTTGTAAAGCCCTCGAAACTCTGCAGCAAATCCCAGGTAATTCTCTGTGGCATTAAATATGTATGAAAATAAGAAACAATAATAACCGTAGCACTCAGGAACTCAGATAATCTGCTTTATCGGTGCTGTGTAGGTGGAGTTTCATTACATTTGCGACAACTGGCCGACTGACTGGATTCTTATTATTGAGATGTTGCTGAATCCTAATGGCTGCATGTGAAAGACTTTTGTGAGAAAAGTGCAGGAAAAAACAAGAGTAGAAGAAAGCTCTTTTCATGTTGCAGTAACACATTGGTTAAGGAAGTGCATTTTCAAGACTTTTAAAGTAGGAGATGCTTATAATGAATACATTACCTTTAGCATGAGGTGTTCTACTGCAGACCCATATCAAGGCTTTTATTTTGTTCCTCCGTATGTGCAATGAAAGGAAAGAAATCAGACTCAGATCAACACCTCTTTTCAGACATGGGAACATATATATATATATATATATATACACATACACACACACACACACACACACACACACACACAATTGCAAGGACTGGATTTATCATTGAAATGAACAAGCTTGTTTCAGTCCATAGAAATTAATGCTCAGTGGTTGCCACATAGCCTGAAGAACAGAAGGACATTTACACAAACCATAGCAGCAGCAGTCTGTGATTTTGTATAGAAATCCAGCTCCGTTCTGCACTTTTGACACCGAGTGGGCAGCTGACTTCATTGACTGATAAAACACTGGTCTTACATATGAACCGCCTATCTAATTATCCTAATGGTATTAGCAGCAGACAGCAGCCGTCTCGGGGAAAACGATCCGAGGTGGTGTCACAGCCATCTTTACAAACATGTATTTGTTGCGTCTGGCTGCCGAGTGGAGGCTTCACAATGCTGAGAGCAAACACTGTAAGCGGTAACGAGTGTGTGCACAAGGCGACTCGAATGACTCCTTTCAAAGGCGAACACTTGCAGCATTCAAACGACAAAAGTTCACAGTAACCGGGTGTATTTCTGTGCACATGCTGTGAATTCATCAGCCGTGTGCTCACTGGTATTTCGGCTTCTTATTTTCACTGACCAGAGACTGAGATTGATAACAGCTTTATATGGAAGCTCTGACACTTTGCACAGCTTTAAATCATGTGAGATAATTAGCCCTAATTACCTTACATTCTCAGCTCTCATAGACTGATTAGATCTACTGTATATTTTACCGAACCATTTAATTACATTTACCTCCGCTGCGCTTCAAATGGACCGTGATATGTGACTTTTAAAGTCCTTAACAACTAAGACATTTACAGTCCTGACTGATTTTGGCATAACCTGTGGGTCTCCATGGCAACACCAAGTGGGGTTTGATGCTACAGTTGCACACAATCCTGTGGGCAGCCACTCAGTACGAAATACAACACAGCAATTTGGCTTTTTCTGTGAGCCACTGTGATCAGATTTCACTTCGCACAAGTAGTTTTCCTTCTTGTTATTTATTCACTGGGCTATTTAAAACTGATCTGCTGCTCAGTATGGAAATTTTGTTCCACCCGATGAAGGTTTTTAATGTGAAGAAGCGACAGTAAAAGCTTAAAATCAGAAATACAGAGAACAGAGAGGATGATAGTGGTAAGATAAAATTAAAGACAGTATTGTATACATTTATGCTCAATTTTCTTGAACTTAAATGGCAGTTTAATTCCTTATGTTCTTGAATCTGAAAACACTTATTTGTTGATATATCACGATTTTTTTCCAACAAACGTCACTTTTTACCAAATTAGGTAGTTTGAAGTCATATGTCTGGCCACCCATTGAATGCAAATCAAATATTCTCTCTCTTTTTGCTCTGTTTTTGGTCTCCACCAGCTCCTAATGGAAATACATAACCCTTAATCGCCTCAATGCTTCACTGTGTTTGCCAGGCAGTTTTTATTTTATCCCAAGTTATGACAAAAATATTGACTCTAGCCAATTTCCATAAAGATTAATTTTAGACGGTGAAGTTCCACCTTAACTCTCCCAGGAAGTGAATTTTTTTCCATTATCTCAAGTCACTTGTTCACCTCAAACCACGATTACTGAAGGGACCAGTAAGTGTTCTTCAGTGGTTTTCACCTGGAGGCCAAACCTGTGCTCAATTTAAAAGTTACTCTTCTCTTTGGCGGAAACTTTGTTGTGACGTGCAAGTTAGATGCAGCTCCAATTAGATTTCAAATTTAAACAGATGATTCATGCTAAGTAGCACTGAAATAATAGTCAGATGTTATTTCAGAAGAAGAAAAGCCCCCCAAAAATCACCGGTTGCTTATTTTTCACTTTTCATATCCCTGCAAATCAGTTTAAGTGTGCTGTTAGATAAACAAGCAATTTAGTAGATTCTAATGGGCATTTTTCCATGTATTTTCAAAGTACTTCCTAGATGGCTTCATTCAAAATCTCCAACAAAGCATTGCATTTGCACTAAATGAACAAAAATGCCACACAAAATGCGCAGGATTAGTCTCTCATGGCAACGCATTCATGTTTCATTTAACCTTGCAGACATCCGTAATTATTTTTGTGTTTTTTCACTGTCTTCAAGCAGACTGCAGCAGGTATTTTTGCATGACAGAAAGAATGAGGATGGCAATTAGCGCTTGTTGCCGAGGATAAGCCGCGACTATTATCTCCTGCCAAGTGTAAAATTAGTGCGATTATCAGCAATATTACCATAGAAATATGGTCGGACGTGGATAATTTAAAGATAGAAACGTAAATGGGAGTTTTTCAATCAGTCTATCTGCACATCCGCTGTTCAGTCAGAGAGGCAAGAACTCACAACATGTCAGTGAAGTTAATTACCTCACCGAATGCCTCCCAGCAGAGTGTGGAATAATAGCATCAGGGGAGAGAGTGACTTTTCCTGCGTTGTATTGGTTTTATAGTACGGCAGAATCTCTCTTAACCCCTATTTCACTTTAATTAGGCGTTTACCCAGGAGACGGACTTCTTTTTTCTTTTTTTTCTTTTTTTTTGTGAAAAACATTCTTGTTATCCCAAGGGCAATAACCTTGGAGTGAGTGTTTCTTATTCTCTCATTGATTACAGAGCGTGTTCATCCAGAATTGATGACCTTATTATAATGGGTGGTTTTAGCGTGTCCTTGAGAATCCACTCGCGCCTGCAAGATAATTGAGCCCAATTTCTCACCGCCACTGTTGACATTATGAAGCACTTTTCAGGTTTTTTTGATTTATGACGATTACATTTGACTCAAATAAATGGCCACCTTTTCATTATCTGAAAGAAACTGGAGGTGAAAACTTTGAGTCTTGGGAAGTAAAGAATAATATGTACATTTACATTATGAAAAGAAAAGTGTAATATGCAGATTTTTATATATAAATAGAGAATATATGTGTGTACTGTTGGCTTTTGCTGATTAATTTGTTTGATTTCCTTTTTATTTCTGTATTTATGGTTCAGGAATTGGTGTAAATGTTCTTAAATTTAGCCAATTCAATGACAATGTTTACAAAAAATGTGACTGTAATAAGGCAAAGGAGCTCATCTATCTACGAGGATTTCTTTTAAACAATTACTCATGTTTGTATTCAGATGAAGAATTTCAGTTTTTAAATGTTGGCTCAGTTTTCAAAGTATCTTTTTTTATGTCAAAAGTTCAGATTTGTTCCTAAGTGTTTAATTACAGCAATATTTTTGCAGATTGTGATTTGTTAGATTTTTTTTATGTTATATGAATTTGTGCATCTTGTAAAATGATTGCTTTTACTTACTGAGACAGTTTTTAAATAGATTCCACATATATGCACTCCCCGATTCAGGGTTTCCATTATTTCCAATGAAAATGTAAATTGTAAGCTATTTCAAGAATTCCTGCACAGTGAAATAAACCTCTTTGCATGACATTTGTAAATCTCTTTGCTCCTCTGTCTTTCACTGCCTCTTCTTACCCAACACAAAGTCAAACAGGACAACACTGAATGTTCTTGATTTTTGTCATATTTTAATAATTAAAAAAAAAAAAAATCCTAGCCTTTTGCTTTCTTGCCCCACATCCCATTCTTCCGCCTCGGTTACTTTCCAGATTCTTTGCTGTTTATCAGACGCCGGATGAAAAGGTGTTCACACACATCGATCGGATTCTTCCATACCAGACGAGTTACGTGAATTCTCGACCTGATTGGTATTCCCCCTTGCTCATTTTGAATGTTTTGCATACACAAATACTTTCCAAATCAATGGAACTTTGTTGATCCAAACCCTTTGAAAAATGGGGCCATTTTGGAGGAACGTAGACTCTCACCAGGATAGACATTAATCACCGGAGTTGATTTCCCAAACTATGAAGCGACCACACAGAAAACTGTAACCCTTTTTCCGTGCAAACTGAAACTTTTGCAAGGAAATGGAGGGTTTTTAAAGATTATGGCGTTTCGTTTTGGTAATCTTTGGATGACAGAGCTGCTCTTTCCATCCAGCTGCTTTTCTCATCTGGGTTGTGGTCACGACTGGGTGTGATTATCATGGATCACTATTGGAGATGGACTGAATTCACAGTAGATAAACCATGTCAGCAGGTAAGCCTCTTAAGTGGCATATTTAAGGCACACATACAGTAAGCACCGCGGTTGTTATTGGACGACTAAAGCGAAGCCAATAAAACACACACTTAACCACTTTTCAGTTTAATAGCAATAAGCTTCTAAATGGAAAGTGCCATTTATATTAACACTTATGTTATGGCAACTGTGTGGCTCCACAAACTGGAAAAAAAAAAAAAAAAAGCTTTGTGGAGGAATAAAACACCATCATCATTACTTCTTTCGCCATCATTACTGACTTTTTCTTCATTACAGTGATGGATAATAAGCCACTCCAGGCTGTGCGTTATGTGGCGCCGCACTAAACCTCTTTGTTGTCCCAGAAATCACTGTAAAGCTCTCGCCGTTCAAGAATTCACACAATATGAAAGTGATTATTTAACCTGTAATTTTCACATCATGAATTTCAAATTATAACTTTCTGAAGTGGACCCCTCTCCAATAGACAAACACACACATACGCACACAGTAAATCTAATTTTAAAAAAATGAAACAGAAACAGGAAATGGAATTGCTCATAAGTATCTACATGAACAGTGGGCTTGAGTGGGCATTTTCACACTTCCTCAGTAATTACTGCGGTAAGCCTGGCAAATGTGTCTATTTAATTATAGACAATAATGCAAGAGAACAGCAAGCGGGACTGGCTGCTGTGTGTCCCATAAAAAAGAATGCCAAAGTGAAAGTAACCAATCCAAACAATGTCCATAAAACATTTAACCACTTATTGGCTTCTGCGTGCAATCGATGGGGCGATTGTAAGTGATTGCGGTATTACAATCAGTTGGACAAATTTGGATCCTGTCTGGGGCCGCCGTTAGTTGACCTTCAGGAGGTAAAATCTCACATGAACTCTTGAGTTCTGGCAGGGCTTTATGAAATGTAAACATTTAATCCTATCAGATTCTGCTATTCTCAGTGAGATCATTTGGCAAATTTGGGATTTTAACAAGGGAAACTGTTTGTATGGTTTTAGGTTTTTTCACTCATTTCATTTGACTGTAACAAATTCACTCACACTTTTTTTGCTGCAATGATTCTTTATCCAAGCCTAAAAAGACATTCATCCAACCCTAAAAAAAACCATCTATTCAGCTCATTTACACCCACAAAAACATTTGATCAAAAACACACTGAAAACTGAAAACCAAGGAAAAACTTGTAGTAAATGTGCAAATCTAACAAATCTGCATATCCTCAATTGTGTTTTATTCATGTCCCTACAACATCCACTTGTGGTAGCTAAACCATGAATAATGTTTTTAGCCATGCTAGCGGAATAATGTTTGGAGCCACGTTAGCAACAAGTCTCCAGAGATGTCTATAGTGTTGATGTGTTGTCCACCACGTTGATCTAGACTTAACTATCTCAAAAAGAGCTGGGTAGATTGCTATAAAATTGTTTACAGAGATCTGTGGTCCTCATAGGAGGCACCTGATGCTCCAGATTTTCTCGTTTGGTATCCATAGTTCTGCATAATGTATAGTCTGTGCTCAGTAGTGTAAAACAGAAGTCTTTACAAATAGATGGAAAGTTTTTGTAGAGCCATGAAAGAAGGTATTTTATCAGTTGTTGGCATCTCTGCACAGCACCTAAAATTTTATATTTATAACTGTGTCAAATTTTGGACCAGAAAAACACAAAAGTGGTGTCTAAATCAGAGATCACGCAGATTCCCATTGGAATAGATGGACTTTGACTTGTATACACAGAACCATGTGGAAACAAGGTCTAATGTTGACATTTGTAGTTTTGAGTGAAATGTGCGATTTTTTTCAAGCAGAATTGAGGTGAACATCATCACAGGTGTGGATAAGATTATTAATAACTCTACTATTTTCAGATGTCTGCGAGAAAGTCACTCAAAATACAATAAGTACAGACATGCATGGTCCTCAGAGGATACACCTGATGCCCTAAATTTTCCTGTAATGCCTTGATGTCCATGATTCAGTTGAATATACAGACTGTGTCCCATGGTGTACAACGGAAGGAAATACACATCTTCATGAATGGATGGGAAGTTTTTTGTAGCCATTGGAGTAGTATATTTTTCAACAAATAACAGAATGGAGGAGGGATTTTGCAAACACATCAGAGATCACAAAGAGCTTTGTCAAAAAAAGTATTTAAGGTTGACATATGTGGCTTTGCAGATAAATGTGTGTTTTTTACAACCGGAATTGAGGCCAAAATCATCACAGATTTTGATAAGATTATTAATAACTCGACTCTTTTCCTCTATCTGTTAAAAATTCACTCAAATATAAATTGTTTTGGTTGCTGCTATGATTCTTTATCCTACCCAAAAAATAAATCTATATACAGCTAGCTAAGATTAACAAATAAGAAAAAAAAAGATAAAATAATTGTAAACACGCTGGCATCCACATTCAGACTGAAATATCTCAACAACAAGTGGATGGATTGCTATAAAATTCGGTAGAAACATTCATGGTCTCCAGAGGGTACATCCTAAAATGTCATTTGGTGTTTTGAAACCTGTATAATAAAAACAGACTGTGCATCTAGTGTCCAACAGAAGGTAGCAGATGTCTTTATGAATGGATGGTAAGCTTACTAGAGTATCAGTTCTTAGTCTTTTTATAGCTCACTGAAATATTGATAGTTTTTGGTTTTTTTAAATGTTCTTCAGGCACATTCTGGACCAGAAAAATACACAGAAGGAGGGATTTTGCAAATACATCTGGGATCAGAGATTATCAATGGAATGAATGGACTTTGGTTGACTTGTATACACAGAGCTACTAGCATAAATGGTTGACATTTGTGGCTTTGAGTAAAATGTGGGATTTATAAAATCTGTGCTGAGTTCAAAATCATTACAAGTTTTGGTAAAATTATTAACTCAACTCCTTTCATCTGTCTGTTGCCAATACACTCAAATATTTAAAAAAAATCTGCAATGATTTTTTTTATCCAACACTGAAAATTAAATATATAATGTCTGAGTAACATGCTTGCAATGACAAAAATATTTCATAGGAAACACATTCAGATCCAGACTGAAGTATCTCCATGACAACTGGATGGATTGCTATTATATAGTGTACAGACATTCATGGTCCACAGAGGACACACCATGATGATTTGAATTTTTCCTATAATGCCCTATTTGGTGTCCGTAATTCTGTTGAAATGCACGGGCTGTACCCCATATTGTACAACAGAAAGAAATCCATGTATTTCTGAATGGATGGGAAGTTAAGTAGAGCATAGTCCACCTAAAAAGTTAAAAGTTTTAACATTGGTGAGGCAAAATCTCGGGAAAAAAGATCTATCTGTCTGTCTGTCTGTCTGTCTACAGAAACTGATATTTTACAAACAACTGGAGCTCATAGAGATTCCTACCGGAATGAATGGACTTTTGTCGACTGGTACATCTAGAGCTAAAAGAAAAAAATGGTTGAAATTTGTGGTTTTGAGTGAATTTTCCCAACAGCTATTGGATACTAGATAATTGAATCTCTAAAAGAGAAGAAATCCATGCCACAGGGGAACCCATTGCCACATTCAAACACAACCTTACGTCCATTTAACTAAGGCAATAATGCTGACGATATTCCTTGATGATGACCCCTTATGTGCACATTTACGCTCAAGAATTCAGGCATGTCTTTAGCTCCACAATTACATTGCCCAGTGCATTTATCCAGACGCCCAACATGAGCTCTGCTCTGGCTGTCAAGACTGCAAAAAGCCTGCACGGCAGAAAATAAATTGTCATCTGGGGGTGTTTAGCATTCCCAGGTTTCAATAATCCTCATGTCTGTTTCCAGCTTAAGGTGTCACCGTGATCCCCTGTGACTTGTCACTCCAATCAGATGAGACGGATGCTGCCTGCAGCTGTTCGTCTCAATCAGAGCAGTTGCAAAACATCAGACGTCTGCACAATCTCCGCACCGCACCTGTTGATTCGCTCCATCTTTCGAGATCCCTCAAATGGCACACCTCCGACAGCAGACGGGAATCACGAATGTGGAGATTGTCCTTGACACGTTATTTGACTTTACCTGTGCTATCTATACCGTATAACGAAATGGAATCTGTGGGGCGCTGGCAGCTTTGCACAACGTCACACTTACACTTTCCCGCAGACAAAACTCTTCAAAAGGCCAAGAGTGCCAGATGCAAACTAAGCGATGCAAAACATGACAGGAAAATAGCAGTGCATCGGTGTCAGTGTGAGCTGTCATACAGACACTAACAACAAGCAAAATGTCCTGCAGGAATACACAAAGGCGCAGCTTGTTTGTCGCCTCATACTTCATAATTGCCAGTCTGGGGATGAAAATGCATCATAAAACTAACATTTTCTATGATTTCCAGAGATGATTCTGATGCATCGCCTTTGGCCTCAAGTATGAGCCACAATGATTGCAATGTAAATGGTCTGTTTTCACCTCCAACTACAGCCGTCAATAGGCTATTTTACACAATGAATGTTCACTGTTTCAGACAAATAGATTATTCCATTAGTCAAATTGATTACAAATGGGTTAGTGGGGTCGACTGTGTTGGCCAAACAACAAATTAGATAAAAAGTGGATGCCATCAGTCTGGTGTGTTGAGCTCTATCTGGTTTAATTCATACTAGCATAGTGTTGTGTACCGCTTTGTGTGTCATCCTTTGTCTTTTGTTGAATATTGCTTTCACTGTTCTAATGAGGATCTGTTGTTTGCTGATTTTCCATTTCGCTCCTCATCACCCAACTTTGTCCATTCCGTCTTTTTTGGCCTCCTCATCACCTCTGATGTTTAAAAATCTCTTTGAACACTTCTGCCGTCGGGTTTGTCCATCACTTTGAACGTTTGGCCTTGTCCGTGGCTTCTGTCAGAGCAGAAAAGACAGCAGATGTCAGTCTACATTACACTGCGGTTAAAGACATCAGACTGATGCAAAGATCAAGAGGCTATTAAGTCAGATTATTAAGTTGCTTTTTTGAGGGGAGCTAAAGTAACTTCAAAAAAGAAAATGGTGAAATAAGATTGTTGTAACTAGTGAGTGACAGTTTGCAAAATCTCCACTAGTCAAAGTTTTTTTTTTTTTTTTTTTGTGGTTGTCCTTATCTGCACTGTAGCTGGCAGTAGCTCCGCTGGCTGAAACAGGGACAAAAGCCATTTGGCACCACCAGCAGATAATTCATATGGCGCAGTGCTACAGGATTAAACCAAGAACCACTAATGAAATTGAGCACAAGCCTTCTTCAAGGCTATTTTCAAAGTGTCCTTGAGCAATCACAGTCACAATTATGACGTGATGGTAGAAGAAGCTCAGCCTGTGTGCGCATAAATGTTTTTATAAGAGCTTCTCCACACAGTGACGGATCTTCCGTGGGGGCATGGGGGGCAGTGGCCCCTGTTGTGATCTGATTGGCCACCCCGTGTGCCCCCCCTCCAAAATGTTCACTGGAAATTAACATTACTGACACTCCGATTTCCGATGCTTCTGAACGCAACTTCATTGTCCGACTGCACCTGAATGCACCAATGACGTTAGTTTGATCTTTTGATTGTATTTCGTTTGGATTTGAAGAAGCTTTGAAGACGTTTCCTGATGCTGGAGGAGAAAACGAGCAGCTTTGTACCTTTGTGGTAAGAAGACTATGGGCGTTTCTCAGTACGTAGCTGTCTGTACTTGTTTTCTCATGTACCCAACTACTCAAACGTCATCATCGAGTCTGCATCGGACCAGACTAGTGAGCATACATACGAATCAGTAGATAGATATAAATCTATGACTGCAGCTCCCAGTGAACAGGAGGATTTTATTAGAGGAAGTCAGACACAGTCACACAGAGAAACATTAGAGCTCACTCTGAAACGGAGCTACAGCTCTGTGTCTTAGACAGGATTTATTTTAAAAGCTACATGTGTGATGGTGGGGCTGCACAGTGGTTTAGTGGTTAGCATGTTCGCCTTGCACTGAGAAGATCCCTGGTTCGCGTCCCGACTTTCCCGAGGTCTTTCTGCATGGAGTTTGCATGTTCTCTCTGTGAATGCATGGGTTTTCTCCGGGTACTCCGGCTTCCTGCCACAGTCCAAAAATATGCTGAGGTTAACTGATTACTCTAAATTGCCCGTAGGTGTGAATGCGAGAGTGATTGTTTGTCTGCCTGTATATGTAGCCCTGCGACAGACTGGCGACCTGTCCAGGGTGTCCTCTGCATTCGCCCGAGTCAGTTGGGATAGACTCCAACACCCCCGCGAGACTAGTGAGGATAAAGCAGTGCATAGTATGGCCTGTAGTTCATAGTATAGCATGTCGGCAAAAAAACCAAACAAACAACAACATAGATTATTATGTTCAAAAAGTGCAAAATGATAGGATCTTGCCTAAAATTGTCATGGATAATATGTGGTTCAAAAAATGTAAAAGTGCAGTATAGTGTGAAAATAGTATGTCATTCAAGAAAACATCAGAGTATAATATGTCATCTACAAAATGCCATATAATAATAGTTCATTGCACAAGTAAAAGTATAGTAATTTTTAAAACTGTTCAAATTCATGTAATATGTTTCTAAAACAACAACAACAAAAAAAAACCTAAAACAAAAAAATACATCCTAGTAATATGTCAATTAAAAAAAGCCTATAGTATAGCAGGTCACTCTAAAAACATCATAGTATAGCCTTTGGTCCACAAAATGTTGTTCTGCTGTCTGAAGTAGGCGAGGAGCAACACAAAAACAGCCCAAACGCTGGTTTGGACTGTCTTTGTCTTCTAAGTTTAACTCCAAGATTTTAAATACTTTCATTTACTGCAAATGAATATCTTCTCCAAACATCTCACTAATAATCATTATCAGCCTTAAAAACCCACAAAACACCCCTCTATACTCGACCACACTTTGTACAGTCCGGTTCCCCCTTCTATAAATCTCCTTGGAATCTTCCACTTCCTGTTTGTGGCCTTCTACCTGGACAGGTTTTGTTGGAGCTCATGCAGCAAACATTTTGGGTAACTGCACTTTAATATGGATGGATGACACTGAATTAGAGTCAGATGTGTAGCTCTGTCATTAAATAGGAAATTGTTTCTCAGAATTCACAGAGAAAAGTCTGAAATGTTTGCTAGGTTAGCGTCCCACATGTTCTGTGGCTCAGCTAAAGCTAGCTCTCTAACTCTCCAACTTCTGGATCTCTTGAGTTGCTTGTTCAAATATCTTGCTCGAGGTGCTGAAGCTCAGAAAGTCTGAGATGTTTGTTCAGAATAAGCTCATTCTCAAGTCTTATCTGAACTGTCCTCTTTTGTTTGAACTTTCCCTAAACTTAGGAGTTACTGACAGAGCAGCACATCCAGACTCTGTCTCATTTATGTCGAGATTAAACTTCAGTGTCATTCATTGATGATAAAGTGCAGTTTTTCAGATGTTTGTTGCACATGCTCCTGACCAAACTGGTCCAGGTGGAAGACAATGTGAAGAAAAGCTCCAGAGGATGAATATCACACATTTACATTGGAAATAAATGTCCTTTAATTAAACATTGTCATGCAAAAGTTAGATTTTCCTTTAATGATGTTCAAATCTTTGAGTGTTTTGTTGATGTTGGTTTCTAAATGTTTTCTGACACTCGGCCTCAAAGATTAAAACCTTCTTCGGCTCACAAGCTGCAATAATTCACACATTATCAACTATCTTTCTGACTAAGATAAAAAGTGAAAAACTGCCTGATTCCTGCATCACGAATGTAAATCTTTTTCGTTTTTATGACAGTAAACTATTTAAAAATTAAATATTTGGGTCTGACATTTTATAAACCAAAACTAGAAATGAATTACTGCTGGAGGGTTGAACCCACAGTTCCAAGACTTTCCAAAGCCTTGACACCTCCCAAGTCATCAGGACCTGAGCTTTCACACAGTGTGAGGGCTGAAATTTTCTAAGTCCCACAGTAGATCTCTGTTAGATTTAACTTTCAGACAGTCCAAGGACTGATATCTTCTAAGATCACTGTTAGTTTGAACCTTTCGACAGTCTGGGGCTGAAATTTAAGAAGTTCCTGAGTAGACGGCTGTTAGTTTGAACTTTGTGGTTAACAGAAGCCCTAAAACTTGTGACCATGAGTCTTGATTTCACATTTAGACCATCCATCTGAGTTCTTCTCAGACCTTCACTTGTGGGTTCTTTAGAAATCCTGAACAAACTTTGATTCTCTTCACTGAACAGTAAAGTTTGTGGAGATCAGAAGGTAACATTAGTTTGATCAGTGCCTTCAACTACTAGTAGACTTTATCTGGAAAGCAGTTTTCTGAAATGAGCTCTTAGTAAATCTGTCCACAGTCAAACCAATAACATAGACAGAGAAAATGTTTGAAGAAACAACTTGATGTTTTCATTTCAGACTTGAAAACACTTTAAGACCTTTATCTGTTTTTGCTCTTTTTGATCGTTTTATCGTCTCTTCTGTTTAATTTGATCTTCTAAAGTCTAACTGGTGTCTTTTCAAATGTTTTGTCTTTAGTTTGATTCTTCTTAAATGTTTAGTTTTGCTCTTTTCTCACTTTTTATTCTTTTCTAATGTCTGATTTGATTTCAAAATGTTTAAATTTTTAATGTTTAATTGGTGCTTTTTCAAATGTTTCATTGCCTTGTTTGAACATTTTCCTTTTCTTTCCCAGTGTTTAATTTTTTAGATTAAATCTTTAAAGTTTTTCTTTTTAAATGTTTTTACACCTTTTACTGTTTAATTTTCTTTTTAAATGCTTCATTGTATTTTCTGTTTAATTCCTATTTAAAGTTTTATTGTCTCTAAGATTTAATTTTCTAATTGTTTTCTCTTTTTAAAGGTTTAATAATCTAAATGTTTTGTATTTTTAAATGTTTAATATTCTTCCTGTTTGTATTTTTTAAATGTTTAATTATCTAAAATATTTCATCTTTAATGTTTAATATTTTTGTTGAAAAAATGTTTAATTTCAGAATTACATGTTTCATATCTTCTGTTTAATAATCTAATTAAAGCTTTGGTTTGTTTAATATTAAATTGTATTTAATGTTTAATTTTCTTTTAAAGTTTTATTGTAATAAATGTTTTTTTCCTTTGATTTATTTCTTTCATCTTTTTTCTGTCAAGATTTTACCCCAATCTTAAACATGAAACAAATCCTTAAATCACAATGAAAATACTTCTGTTGTCACAATCATGAGTTAGTGAATTATTCAGTTTATCAATTCAACTTTGTTTAGCACCTTTTACACAGATGACAAAACTAAACAAGCAAAGAAAAAAAAAACTATGCTAAAATTATGATTAAAACTCAAAAACATAAAAAAAGGTTTAACATGGTAATAAAATATATTGTGTCCAGGGGATGGAGGGAGTTTATTGAAGTCTTCTTGGGCTCACACGGCAAGTCATTTAAAATAGAAACTTGATATTTAGTCTAAGGAAACTGCAGAGCGACAGAAGAACCAACAATATCTCTTGTTTTCTCCTTTAATGAGTCGACTTTTCTTGTGCTTTCAGACCAAAGAACTACAGACTCTTCACAACCTGCTCAAACTCTTGGTACAGGACCTCACCACACGGGTCAAGAAGGTTTCCTTCTCATTTCTACTCTGAAGCTCACCTTCTCCTGCTCAAACTGCTGACAAATGTTTCTGCTGCTCTAAAGTCTGGTCTCCAGAACTTCCTAAAAACACAAAGTCTCTTCTGCTGTAGGTTGCTTTGTAGAACTGTTCCAGAAAACCTCACTAAACCACGTGGAGGGTCCTCAAGATAGTCGTCCAAATGAAACCGTACAAAAACCAAACTAGCACAACCCAAATGCTAAAGTCTCCTGCTGCAGCCTACCAGGGAACCTCTGTAAACAGAGAATCAGGACAGGAACTCTTACCTTCTGGAAAACCAACGTTGGTTCAAAAACAAGAATACAGAATGTGTCTGACCAAAAACCTCTAAAGACTCACTACAGCCAAAATAAAGACAACTCAGCTGCACCAAATCCACTAATCACTGCACACATTAGCACCATGTGCTAACTGTGGCTAAAGAACCACATTTACCAAGACAACTCTCAAATACAAAGCCCTAAAACACACCAAGAAACACATTAAAGAAGATTTTACAGTTGGAAGCTGCAAGTCAACGCCTAAAGAACAAACTAAAGCAACGGAGCCAAACCCGATTCAGTGAAGAGAAGCAGAGGAAATGTTTGACTGCAGACATAAAGCAGGAAGACACTGGGCTGCTCAGGTGATAACACCAAGCAGCCACCTGGACAGCCAATAGGAACACAGCTTACTGGAAGTCCAAAGGGCTGGCTTAGTGAAGTAAATTTAGTTTAAAGTTGAAGCAGAAAGTTAACAGAGAAACCTGAAATCTGAGTTTTCAAACATAGAACACCTGAACATGTCAAACTGGTTTCATAGTAGAACCAACACTGTAAAAACGTCATAGTATGGTGGATTGCTCAAAAAACATTACAACCAGCTGTCTAGGGTTGCCAAGGAGTGACACAAAAACAGGACAAATGCTGGTTTCCAGGAGGTTAAGAGGCTATTTATTTGAAAGAGTAAGTTTACAACAACACAGCATGTGAGCAAAAAACACAAAGTCTGTCTTTAGTTCAGCCGAAAATCTTAGTTTTTGTCTTTTTTATTGACCAAACTTTTTAGGAAGTAGATGAAGAATAATTAAAGCTCTCATGTAGAAGTCCAACTTATTTTGGATCCTTGTGGAGAATTTAGTCTTAGAGTTTGTAAAGCTGTTGAGCTTTTAGCGTCACATGGATTGTTTTGACATTTGATAACCGAGTCTTGAAATAAAATTGCAGTCGTGGATTTCTGTCATTTAGTCTGGACTAAACAAATAACAGCAGCATAAATCTCAAACGTCATTATGAGGAATCTGGATTGAGGGTTCTCACTTGATAATGATCAAAACATGAAATTTAGGTTGGTTTAAGGGAATATTCCACCTTAAATCTTTGAATGTTGACCTAAAAGGTTGGTTTCAGGAGGTATTCCACCTACAAGGTCCTCACCTTAAAGGAACATTCCACCAAAAATCCCTGGACATGCACCTAAAATATTGGTTTAACTGAGTATTCCATCCAAAATCTTCAAAGAGACCTGAGAGGTTGATTAAAAGGAATATTACACCTTAAACCTCAACTAGGGCAGTATGTGTAGCAGCAACAGTCGAAAGAGGTCCTCTCTCTGTGGAAGAACCGTATCCAAGTGGCAGCTCCCTTTCTGCTCTTACCTTACTCACTAAAGTCAAGCGCCATGGAGGACTTGAGTAGTTGACGTTTCCTGCTGTAACCTTCCCTTTTTCAGCTTTCTTCCACGTCCGACCACTCCTGACATGGACATGGACGCCATGATGAGTACGATCTATGCGTGGCTGGAGAACCTGGTGAAGTTTGAGAAGTCCCATGGCGTAAATAACACTCTGGAGACAGAGATCGTCCTGAAGTCTGACCACAAGGAGGAGGAGGAGGAGGAGACTCACATCCTCATTGTGGAGGCTTCCTGCTTTACACCTACAGGCCTTTGATGGATGTGCTAAACCAACGTTACTTATTTCCATCCCATATAAAAATGCAAAAAGAGGAGGTGCTCTAGGAAGTAGACGGTGCCAGACCCCCCCGACCTATTCGATGGCCACGTCTGGACCATGGACCTGCAACACAAGAACATCTGCTCACTGTGAAGTTTATTGAGAGCAGCTTTTTGTGATTTATGTGCAGAACACTACAATGTTTGCTGAGCTGTGCACTATTAAATGACTTAAGAATATGGAATATTGCTGTTTATTATTGTTCTCAAGTTAACTATTAAATGTACAGAGTGCTACTTACTGTATTTTAAAATTTACATTACTGCACAGAACATTTAAGATTATTTTACCACAGATCAAGGGTAGAGATTGTTGTTAACTGTGTATTGGGTAGTACCCATTTTGATTCGGACTGATTAGTATACAGAACTGTATGATGTTTATGGTTTACAGCTGAGAACTAGTTGCTAAAAGTACAGAAAATTATTTCTTATTTTAGGTGTGATAATTGTCAGTAAACAGTCTAAGAAGTGGAAATTGACAGGGTTGTATATAGTGCTGTTCTTGCACAATATTTGTCACTTAATTACCCTCAGGATACTGTTGTTGAGCTTACTAGTTTTACATAACAGACAGATGCTGCAGCTAATGATGCTGTAATTCACATAAACAAGGAAAGAAGTCCATCATAATTTGAATGTTAACAGTCCAAAATGAAAAGGTCATATACAGCTTTCTTATTGGGTTAAAGAGCCAAAAAAAAAAAAAAAACACAAACGAACATGAAAAACACTTTGTGAAAGCGAGAGGTTATTTGCAGCTTTCATTTTTTCTTACAACTTTTCAGTGCCCCTCCAAAAATATCTGTTGTACCCCTCACTAAAATTAATCTGGATCTTCCCGTCTCCACATCCTTGAAACTTTCCCTCGCACCAAGCAACAGTCATTACTGCATTGTTGTACTATAAAGTGGTAGAAGCTGGCATCTCGCTCGTCAATTCCACATTTATTTGATGACAGTCTACCCCAGTTATCATCACAAAACTCCATCAGCGTCTCTGGCAGGACCTTGTGATCAGCAGAAACACCAAAATCCCTTGAACAACAACCATGAGATGCAATTCTATGGTAGAAGATGGATAACAGATACCAAGGGGAAAAAAACAGGATATCACTACTGGCACGGAAATCATCTTCTAAATTCTCCATTCACAATAGTAGTTGAATAAAAAGCCGATAAAACCTCAACGGGGGAGAGCTTTTGATGGGGTAAACAGCAGTGAGTGATGAAATGCAGCCACAATACCCGACTCCTTCAGATATTTGGAGAAATAAGAGTTGCACAGTAACAAAGTACAAAAGACGCCTTGTTGCAGAGAGTGAATACAAAAAGCTGAACAGTTCTTCCAAGGCAACACGGTATAGGTTCAGATGTCGGGCAGATAAAGACAGAGCTAAAATTACAGCTCTGCATCTGGCTGCTGTGACGATGTCCTGGCATCCTGTGTGTCAAGTTCACAACCCAACCCTGTCAAACTCACATCGGCAGGAGTCACCGTTAAGCAGCACATCTAGGACATTAAAGCACCACCTGCTTAAAGATTAATGCTGCCGGTTTGTGGTCAGCTGTGATTAAGATGAAAGTTATCAAGACTTACAGGCTCAATAAACCTCAACTCATACATCAGCAGGTTGTAGCAACACAACACAAAGTGTTTGGAAGCACAGTGGTCTAACCCACCTTCTGCAGTTTGAGAAAAATGGGTTCAAAGATTTGTGTTTTCAAGAATGGTTTAACATTCAAAGTGCAACTGTAACGCTATATCTAAGTTGTGGGTTGGACCAGTTTGCCACTAAAATCTAGACCAGAACATTTTACAGAAATTATATGAAACTCAGTTTTAATGCCCTTGTTCATTGAGTTCACATTCAAGATACAGTAAGACACCAGACAGTGACTGTTATGGATTTATTGAGTGTGGTTTTGAAGCTGCCATGTGCTGTTTGGTGGCTTCTCCTGGCAGCATTGGGTGAAAACTCTGGGGAGGCCTACAAGACAGAAAACAGCAGTTTCAGTACAAGGATTAAGTGATTGGACTTCATTTGTAACTGAATGCCTGTTGAAGTGGGTGTGGAGCACTGTTTTAGGAATGTGCAAATTGAAAAGTTTGACATGACTCACCTCTCTTTTGTCACCGCAGGTGTTCCAGCCAAAAGAGCCCCCATGGCCTGGAACATCATTTTAAAAGTTCTGGGAGGAACCAAGTGTAGGTGAGGAGAGGGTGAGAAGAAATCTTTTCAGGTGATAAAATCGGTATATTGCTTGATGAGCATGTTGGTAGTCATTTTTAGCAAATGAATATCCAGTTTTAATGTTTGTTGTTATCGTTAAAGTTAAAGACATTGTATTTTTGCAAATTCTTGTGCTTGATTATTTTTGGTTAACCCTTATGTTGGTAGGCCTGAGAGGCTGATTAGGGGGATATAAAAGACTGAGACTTGAGCCACAACACACCAGTTAACCGCCTTTGCTGTTTGTGCTCTTTTAATGTGAATATTGGTGAATGAACGCCAGATTGAACTGCATCTTATCTCGCCTCAAGCCTCCTGTTTTATCCAACCGCAAAACGACTATCCTAACACCCCTCATATAGAAAATATGGTGGTATTAAAGCTGCTTAAATCACTAGAAATAACTGTAATGGTTGACATATCCACTTATAGGTTTAGTGACACATTGATATAAGTGGATCCACATGGCTCTTTGCATTCAAAATAAACTGCATTTCTAAAAATAACCATAGAGTGTTATAAAAAAGCTAAGTTTTTAAATGACTTGCCAAAATGTGGTTTCTGGGCTTAATGGTCACTTTAAGGCATACTTCTTGTGTTCTTCTTTGTTAGCTATGTATTTATTATTTTTTTGGACAGTTGGACTATACGCTATTGAAAACGTGGATTGTACTGTATTTCGTTTTCTGGAAGAAAAAAGTTTTATATTTTGTTTATGTTTCTTTTTATGAGGAAAACAGTAATTTTGTATTTTGCCAGTTTAATTATGATATTATTTTTAGGTTTTAAATTCTGCTTTTTTTCAGCTGTAAGATAAATCTTGTGACTTTACTGTGATATTAAATGCCGGTGCTGGTCTTAATATTGCATTTATTCTACCAAATTTATAGAAAAAAATCTACATTTCATGGGTTGAAAATGGCTCAACGTGACATTTACGGGTTGAAATCACATCTGAAGCTTGCCAGGCCACTGCGGACGAAGAGTCAAACAGTTGAGACTTATTTCAGACTTGGAAAGCTTATATAAGAAAAACAAATCCTTTGAATGAGAGATGGGCAGCTCACTTCCCTCAGGAGTTGTTGTGGAAATTTGCAGTTTCATTAAACTCAGAAAACACTTTGCTGGGTTGTTTCAGATTTTTGGAACAGTTTGTTCAGATTCTCAAAGGAGTGGAGCGAATGTGACAGCTTTTACAGTGAACAGAGAGAAATTCATTTGCGTTGTCAGCATACATATAGATGTAAATGTAACCCTGTTATCAGTTCAAATAAAACATAAAAACTGCTGAGTCCTTTTTTCCAGAACCCAAAAACCATGTAAGGGTGAAAACATATCTTCTCTGCTTGGCCTTAAACTTTAATCTTCAGGTAATTCTTCAACAATTGATCATATAAGAGCTCATAATTGATTTTACTTTCACAAACTGTGCACATTTGTAAAGATATCCTGATTTAGACTAAACCTTCACAGCAGTTTACATCATTTTTTACAACATGCTACAGTGGTTGAAAGCTGGAGAAAGACCTCTGCGCTGGATTCTCATTTCATCTAACTGGTGTCACTTCACCGGTCAAAGGCTGCGCTCATTCTCTATCTGCACTTGAAATGAGAGCTGCGAGTTAAACTGTTAGGTCTCAGGACCACCAGGGTCCTTCAGCTGACTTATGTCCACTTGAGGGGATTCTGGAGGGGAAAGTCCTCCACCTTAAAAAGGCACTCTGAGGCAAAGGTGAAAGCCATTTTGTGTTTCTCTCGTCTTTCTCCAACCTGAGGATTAAACTGAGCCTCACACATTCACACCCAGACCCCTCTCTCAGTCCCATGTCTGCTTTTTTTAATTTTTAAAAACTGTGCAGTTTCTAAAAAAAAAAACATGTTTTTGATATCATTCCATTAATATTTAAAAGCTACCTTTTATACTTTTAAAGAATTGTATTTCTACCCCAAGCTCTTTATCACTGATAATATCATACAAGAGGTGATGCACAATGTTGGAGGGATGGAGAGCAGCAACAACTAGAGGAAAAGACTGAAAAATGTCAACAAAATGGATGTTGACATTCCTCTATTCCTGGTTTGTGTAATATTCTATTTTTTCGGTTATCAAAATGTTCAAATTCTGTCATAAAGTGAAAAATAAACATATTTCAATCATGAAATCCTTCTTGTGTGGACAAAAGTACAATACATACAACAATACAAATTAATCAACTAAAATAACAAAAATGGTATACAAACACATTGATTCTTATACAGGTCATTTTTGACCCACTTCTGGAAGAGTGTAGGGTCCAATCACTCATGCATCTAAGGGTTAAGGATGAATTTGCATTTTGAAGCTCGTTGGAACACTCAAAAAATGAATGTTTAGGCACAGCCAGAGCAATAATCCAACAGTTTGCATCAATCTTTTTGCTTTAAGGCAACTTCTAGTGGAATTCCGTTCAGCTAACAAACCAAATTGAGTTTGAGAAATTACATTTGTTTACTGGTAGCATAAACACAGGTCTTTAATTGGATAAATCATTGCCATTACTCATGTTTTCCCACATTATTTGAAAGTATTTTTTGTATGTTACATGCTTCCACACTGTAATGTTAAACTCAAGTTTTTAAGTTAACAAACATTTCAAAACTTAAGTTGTTCCAGTTAAATTTTTTTCAGCAGCTTTTGGCTTTTTCAAGTTTTTCTTCATGTAGCTGCTTTTCAGATATTATTGAATCCATCAACAAAACTGTCAATAGTTAACCTCTTTTACCTTGAACTGTAATTCTGTATGTAAGTCTTGAAAGCAGCACAAATTATAATATTCAGATTTGTTCAGCTAACACAAAATCTCAACCATCTGAAATCTTTCAGGCATAATTAGAAAGAGATTGGACTGGAAATCCTGGACTAAAGGTGAATAAAAATTAAGTTATCAAACCAATTTCATTAAGATGCCTCTACGTGAACTTAGTTTTAAATCAACTAATGCAGAAAAAGGACTTTTAATGGCATCAAGTTATTGCAGTCAACAGTCCAGCATTAATAAATCAACTTAATTCGTCAAGATAATGTTTTCAAGTGGAAAAACTTTGGTAATTGGTTTTTATTCCTAATATGCGTTCTCCTTTGAATTCCTTTTTCAAGCATATTTAAGAATAGAAATGCATAACAACCAGCTGAAAGCCTCAAAATGTGGCTAGAATAAAACAAGGTCAAGAAATAATTTGAATTTTTCTTCTTTTAGAAACTACCTTATCATGTGTGAAGTAACATCTGCAAAGAACCTGTCTGAGAATTTGCGCTAATGTTAAGACATGCGGATAATAAGACTAGCAAGGATAAAAACAGCACAACGAGTACACAGAATCATCCCATAAGTTCTCAGAGAAATGTCAGATGTCTTTTAGCTGACGTCATTGGAAGTGCTGACTCTGCAGATCAAGGCTTAAGGAAGTAAATAGTTCAGCAGTCTTATGTCGTTTCAGGATTTGGCCAAATGGAATAAAATGTAATGTAGCAGGTTACAGAAGTGCAATTTCCATGCAGTTAATACACTTTGTGCCACCTTGTGCCGGTCAAACTGGCATGTCATCAAATTATTGTCTTATTTTTATAAGCCAGCATGAAAACTTTGCCTCATTCATCTTTTCAGTCTGTATGACACCTTCAGGCTGTTGTATAGGATGAGCAGAATCTCCTCCTTGATAAGGAAAAAATGGAAAAATTCTTGAAAAAAAAAGAATGCAGTAAATATGGTGTGTGCAATCATATAATCAGTCCAGGAGGAAACACATGTTTTCCTTTGGAGATTTCCGCTACGTAAAGATCGAAAAGCCAATAACAGAACCCTGGGAGACTCTCCATTACTACGGATATTAGCTCCGGTGTATAATCAGGGACAGTATTTCTCTATTTTTAAGACCAGGCTTAAGACGTTCCTTTTTGACAAATCTTATAGTTGGGGCTGACTGGGTGACCCACAGGGGTTCGGCTTGTGTCTTCATTTGCACAGCTGACTCCCTCTTGGACGTCCCTTCGTTCTGCCCCTAGTCATGCTGCTATAGGCCTAGGCTGCTGGGGGACTTCTCTTGACGCACTGAGCCCTTCTCTATCTACCTTTACATTTAATATGTATACCGTTATTGCAGTACATTCACTCTGTTTCCCCCTGTGCTATTTCTCCGAGTGTCCCTGGTCCCAGAGCTGGATGCTTCAGATCTGCGGTCGATGTTCCACCAGCTGGTCCAGTCTCCATCATGTCCACTGTGGGATGCTGCCGCTGACCTTCCTCCAGCCCTCTGCTTCCAACTCCCCTTTTTCCACCAGTCAACTCTGCATCACCTTCACTATACTTGTTATGCTAACTTACATACTGTTTGAATTTTACTGCTAGCTATATATGGAGTATGTTTAATGTCAGAGCCGTACATCATAAGAGTAAACTATGAGTCAGTTTTCAATGTTAGCTTGTACTTTGTCTGTGTCACATATCCTGTCATACATGTATCCAAATGTGTGTTGTGTTTTCCTTGCTTTCCTACCCCTCCCTCTTCTCCCATCCCTCCCCCTTGCCCTCCTCTGTCCTTCTCAACCCGCCCGGCCAGCAGGCAGATGGGTCCCCCCTATATAGAGCCGGGTTCTGCTCGAGGTTTCTTCCCTGTTAAAAGGGTGTTTTTCCTTGCCACTGTTGCCTTTGGGCTTGCTCTGGGGGTCAGGCATATGGGTTCTGTAAAGCGTCTTGACACGATTTGACTGTAATTGACACTATATAAATAAAATTGAATTGAATTGAATTGAATTGAATTGAATTGAATTGAATTGACAGTACAACAGGATCTCTGCCTAAAGGTGTGACATGAACCAGCTAATCACCAGATCACCATTTACTGAATCTTTGTAGTTCCGCACCTTTGATTACTGTATTTCTATTCAGAAACTCCACAACTATAGATTCTGCTCAAACTGAACTTCTTCAGCCTCAAGACAAACCGCATGTGGTATGTTTAGAACAGCTGCTGTGGAGCTTTCATGTGAAGGGCTAATTGATCAGGAAGGACTCTCAGATAAAAGTATAGTAAGAAATAACTTAAAAGACAGCACTGACTCCACTTCTTATACATACCTTCAAGCCTTAATATAATTTAAATGGCTGATTTATATAAAATGTCATTACCCATACAGTTGACCTAAAATGGAAATTTAACTAGAGACCAAAACTGTTTTTTCTACCAGGGTGTAAATGTTTGTTTATGCTGTAAAGTCAGACATTTAACATTGGAGTCTATGAGGATTGACTCACTTTTGGAGGCAGCCTCTAGTGGCTACTTGAGGAACTGCAGCAAAATGTAACTTACTGCTAGAGGCTCTTATTGTCTTCCAGCTGTGTTTTTTTTTTTATTACTGAGGAATATGTTCTACTTGCTGGGAGTAGTATTTTAAAAGTGTCTCGTCTAATTTATGGACTTGTTATTCAAACAAAGCAGCACAAGATCAAGTTCACATTCAGTCACGGCACGCTGAAATAAGTCGTTGGTGGCAAACTAAGACAAGCATACAGAGAATTTAGAAAGAGAAAGAAAAATCCAGAACATGTAGTACTTTGTCACCATTTATGTCTCAATGCCAGTTTCCCAAATTTAAGAGGTGACATCTTTCACACAATAGCAAGATTTTAAAACAGCTGTTTAGTATGAATCCATGTTGTGTCTCAGGAGGAGCTTAATGATAACCTCAGGAAGAGACGTCTGCCTGGAGTGAGCCGCTCGATTTGCCAGGTGACCGGAAACAAATGGGCTCTGTTACAAACTACATGATCAAAAATTGACTTCACCGGGGGATTTGTTTTCTCGGCTTTACACTGAGCACGATGCAGGGAGATGGATTCATAAACACCTGTTGTTCCACTAAAGTGGTTCTTCAACGGGAAGGTCATGAACACACGGATGCGATAAAGCTCCAGGTTTATTTCACATTCTCTGTGGTGATCTGTGACTGGCCAGACTAATTTACTTCATACAGAAACCTCCATGAAGGAAATACAGGGTAAGAAATACAGCAGCTCGGAAAGGTTTGGAGGATGACATGTGATATGCTTTGTTCTCTACTCTCCCACCATCTGTCCGATAGTAAGACAAAGAACAGACATTATGTACGAGTGCAGGAGAAGTTTGAGTACTACTTTCCAGACTTGGGGAAACTTCAGTGGATGAGGTATTCATTCTAAGCTGCAGCCTGTCCTAACGTCCTTATTCTTCCCCAGATGGAGGTTTTAGTGCTACTTCTACACAGCAATAGCAGCAAGATTATTTCTGACATATGAGCACTTCCCTGCTGCAGAAGCCTTTATTATTTTCTTCTTCGGCAAAAAAAGTATCACATTCAGCTCAGTTTCAGCTCAGTGCTTCACACTAGTTCTACATTCAGTGACCAGACAAAAGCAAAAATTTATAAATTTACACAGTGAAGAATATTATCCTTGGAAACAGCACTTTGTAAAGCTCAAGATCTTTTATTGCGGCTCCGTGATGCAGATGTTGATTCAGTGTCATACTGGTATTTCAGTCATTAATCATCACGGGTATTCTGCAACTTCTAGAAGATCATGGTTTATAACTAAAGTTGTCTGACTTTAATTTTAAAACATGATTTTCTAGAATGATATTTGTGAAATTTTTAGATTGATATACTATCTTTTGAAGTTTTTGGTATTGGACAGATAGATCAAATTGTCTCTGATTATGGGTACAAAGGTCCATCATTGAGCTCATGCTACCAAAAAAATTGATAATGCAAAGTCAACTGGTGATATTTTCTGAACCATATGTAGCTGCATGTTACAATAAAACAAAATAAACATCGAGAATATGTTTTTAATATGGAATACTTTGTCACAACAATGAAAAAAAAAGCAGAATTGGCTTGTGGCGGCCAAGCGTTCATAGCGACGTCGCTTTTTGATCCTTCGATGTCGGCTCTTCCTATCATTGTGAAGCAGAATTCATCAAGCATTGGATTGTTCACCCACTAATAGTGAACGTGAGCTGGGATTTGACCGTCGGGAGACAGGTTAGTTTGTATGGAGCGATAGGAGTGCCAAATCAAAATATAAATAAATAAATAAATAAATGTGGAAATATAAAGAGAAATAAATAATTAAATAAATAAATGTGGAAATATAAAGAGAAATAAATAAATAAATAAATAAATGTGGAAATATAAAGAGAAATAAATAAATAAATGTGGAAATATAAAGAGAAATAAATAAATAAATAAATAAAAAGGAAAATTTTGTCTTTGCTTTTACCTTTTCTGTTTTTCCTTTTATTTATTTATTTATTTATTTATTTCTCTTTATATTTCCACATTTATTTATTTAATTATTTATTTCTCTTTATATTTCCACATTTATTTATTTATTTATTTATTTCCCTTTATATTTCCTCAGTCCACCAAGAAAAGGAAAAATGCAAATCAGTTTCGTCTGGGCGGGGCTTCCTTTTCAGGGTGGGGAGTCGTACCCGCACACAGGCTTCTTTCCTGACGCCAGCTCCGATCACGGCTGAAGTGAAGCCGTGTCACCGTGGAGCTTCGGCTGATTCTGCCATCAGACACTGAAAGGACGCTGCTAATTCGGTAAATTAATGTTTATTTTCTTATCAGTGGCAGAATAAGCCAAAGCTCAATGGTGACATGGCTTCACTTCAGCCGTGCTGGGAGCTGGTGTCAGGCAGGACTCCTGTGTTCAGAATCCCCGCCCAGAGCAAACTGATTTGCATTTTTCCTTTTCTTGGTGGACTGAGGAAATATAAAGGGAAATAAATAAATAAATAATTAAATAAATAAATGTGGAAATATAAAGAGAAATAAATAATTAAATAAATAAATGTGGAAATATAAAGAGAAATAAATAAATAAATAAATAAAAGGAAAAAACAGAAAAGGTAAAAGCAAAGACAAAATTTTCCTTTTTATTTATTTCTCTTTATATTTCCACATTTATTTATTTATTTCTCTTTATATTTCCACATTTATTTATTTATTTAATTATTTCTCTTTATATTTCCACATTTATTTATTTATTTATTTATTTATTTATATTTTGATTTGGCACTCCTATTGCTCCATAAGTTTGCAGTTATGACAAGCTGTATGTAAATAAACAAGAAAAGCCCTCACAGAGCGCAGTACTCCGCCAAGGCTTCTCATTTCCAATGGCTACGTCCCAATAAATCCGCAGCAGTGGATTTGTAGTAGGATTACAATCACGTGATCGTCAGCAGGCAGCTGATGTAGTGTTTGCTTGTAGTCATAGTTACAGTGACACTGTACCGCTATCTCGCAATGATACAGAATTCTTTAACCAATCCGTGGATCCAGACTGTAAGCCACATCACTGCCAAAATGTAATGAGGATTCACAGACAAACGTACGTCGATCGTCACATAACTCAGCCGCGCTTCTTGGTGGAGTAAAGAAAAAACTATCTGAGTAAAACAGGGTTCTGGACTTTCAAAATGGCTGTCAACCTAAAACTATGAACTTTTTATTTTTTGAATATGGCCATATTTGTCATTTCACTTTGTAGGCTGTGGAAACAGTGGTCTGTTTCCTTACTTATACTGAAATCAATACATAGGTTTAAACTTTGGAGCTCAAAAAACATATTGAAATGTTTTTTTGTTGTTGTTGTTTTCAAAAAAAGGTCATATTGAAAATCTAAAATTTCACAAATACATCTACAAGTATCTATATTTTATGCTATAAAAATTCTATGCATTTTATCAATACAATGTTTTCTAAAAGCCTTTCCATCTGAATCACACACTCAAAGGCCAGATTACTTGTTTTGAGGAGTGTAGTCTCACTCAGCATATACACTGCACTGTGCTTACACTGGGGAAAATTTGTCTCTAGCCACTGTGGCTAAAGTGCTAGAATTTTATTTAGCCACACTTTTCAGTATCTGTACTGCGGCCCGCGAAGTTGTGGAAAAAAGACAAGACAGTTGAGGACATCTTCTTGGGCTGTGGGAAATACTGATATAATATATTTTTCACCCTTTTCTGACAGTTTATAGAACAAATAATTAATCACTCAATTGAGAAAGTAATGGACAGATTCAAAAACAGTGAAATGACCAATTAATTGCCAGCAAATAGCAATAATACAGTAAGAAAAAATGCATGGGTTAACAAGTTGGGATGCACAAGGACCAGGGGATTGGGGATGAGGGAAGTGTGTGTAGGGTGACCAGATCTCAATAAACCAATTGTGGGACAAAGAGCATATTTGTGTGGGACAATGTGGGACACCTTACCAAAGCTGAGAGGGGAGTCATATTTTTTTATATGTTTATCTAACTTTAAAAAATAACAAACTTTGATGGAGAATAAAGTGTTTTTTTATTCATATAACATTTAACCAATATCCAGCAAAAGATGAGAACACATGGCATAACTGTGCTTTCCAAACACCATATTAAGTCACTGAGATGCTGGTAGAACCATAGACTAGGTAACTGGCGCGATTTTACTTCCACAGTCTGCTGAGCAATATGACTGAGAGTGCTGCACAGTGTGATGAATGCAGGTTATTTCAGCCACCGCTACCTTGTCTGTCTTGCAGTCATCTTTGGGTTTCAGCAAAAATACATCCATTGATCGGCACGTCTCCTTTTGGGCTGCACGTTTCTTGTGGGTCTCGCATGTACTGTGTCACTTCACGTCATATTCCCCACCGTGTGAAACGGAAAACAAACTCTGGCAAACTTGACAGAAACTCTCTGAGAATCGCCTTGCACCGGCTTCACCCTGTGATATGTAGTTTCCCAGTCTTTGATGAAGCTACATCTCCTCTTCTTTGCTGTACTTTCCGTTATCTCCACCAAAATCCATAGTTTATTTAGTGTTTGTGTCTGCTTTGTGGTGTGTTGCGACCGGTCACGACTGGCACAATTTATGGCAACTGACACCAAGCTGCGGCAGCAAGACACTGACAGGGTATTCTGGTTGTGATCGCACATCTGCGCTGTTTGACTAACGAAGAAAAAAGCCAGATAAAAAACAAAACTCCTTTAGAGTTTTAACTTTTGAAAAGTATCAATCAAAATGCGGGACAGCATCTCAATCGGTGGGACATGGGAAAAGGCATGAAAATGCTGTGCAGTTCCACTCAAAGGGGGACACTTGGTCACCCTAAGTGTGTGTGCGAGTGTGTGTGTGAGTGTGTGTGTGTGTGTGTGTGTGTGTGTGTAGCAAAGGGGGAGGGGTGTTGGTGGAAATGGAGTAAGCCAGGTGCAGAGAGCGAGAGCTATAGTCCGAATCCTTTTTTCTGATTGGCTGAGATGAGACACGTGACAGTGTGCATCTATTAATGATCGGAAGCATTCGGGTCATTCCGGTTATACTCGGTAGCGCTCTTCAGTAAAGGAGACGTGGTTTGTTATTTTCTTTGATTATCACTCTGCAAATTACGAAAAAGTTGTAAGTTAACCCTTTTTTCACATTTATTAGGCAAAATTGGCTTCGCCATTGTGGCTAAACATGCTAAAAATGGCTTCGCCATCCTGAGGAAGGCTTCGCCTGTGGCGAAGTGGCGAATGGCTAGCGCAAGCACAGACTGCAGGTATAAATCTACTTTCTCCGGCCTGCATTTGACGCAGTATTATAATGCGCTTCTCCTACTTGCATGCCACCATTTGTAAATCCTTTTTGCTGCAGTAAAGAACAACAGCCTCCAAGCAGAAAAATACACACTGAAAATGGCAAGGACTTGCTTCATGAATCTGACATTGTATTGATACTGCTCACCTCCACGAGAGCAAATGTTCCACTCTTGACTCGATGTTTCGGGTCACCACTGCTACATTCTGGCCTTAAGATGACTGTAATTGCTTTAAAAAAAGACAAAACATACCACGGTGTGCTTTATCTTTTTAAAATGTGAATTTACCAGATACACAGAGTCTAACAAGTAGTGGTGTTTTGTTGCATTGTGGGACTTGGAGTTTGGGACATTGAAGCTACGAAAAGCTGGATATCTACACCCCTGCCTAACTGCTTTTTCGTGACTGAATGAACGTGTCACTCTAACTTGCTAATGTGGACCTTTTAATATTTTGTTTCCTTGTAATAAAAAAAATTGGGATTAATTTTTTTTCAGACTTTTTCATTATTTTGGAATTTGTATTGCAGTAGATAAAGTCAAATAGCACTCATAACATAAGAAAGAGATACATGAGGTTGTGTTTGTGATGTTTATCATATGAATCCATGAGAAACTCTATCACTGCCAAGATCAAAGTGAACATGTGAAGTTTGCATAATTGCATCAGAGGAAACGTCAACGTATGCCTGTCGGTGTCACATGAAAATTTGTCTGCATCTTTCCAGGCAAAGTAGAATCATCAAACCTTACAGAAAAGACAGTTTTCTACAGGCTTGGTATTAAACGGTACAACAATGACTTGCAAAGCTCGCCCTGATATTTTCATTGTATTTTATATATTTAATGGTTATGAAGTAATTTTTTGAAACTGTCCATATTTATAAATACATTTCTGTGTTTGTACTTTTTTGATTGATTACATTTGCCTTTTGCCCCCTGTGCTCATTGTTGATTACTCAAACTAAAGTGAAGGAAATCTTTAATTGATTCGAGTGACTGGGGAGATTTTGGGACTTTAGCTTCATTCACTTTTTCTCTTCGATTGATGGCAGCATGTTTCTACTTCCAACTGAATTAATCGCTGACCTCAATTAGAAAGAGACTTTTGATTTCTACACATGTCCAACAAATGACTGTCACACTGTAATTTCTTTAAACAAAACAGAGAAAAGATTGGATGCAAACGATGAAAAATTGCACTTTGTGATTAAAAAGCACTTTTCAGTTGCAAATAACTGCATGTCATTGCAGTCATCATTGCTGAATCGTTTAATTATCTTGTTCTATTTATTCAAACCTTTGAATCTGCTGATAATAGAAGTGAAGATGATGAACTGACTTCACACTTAAAGGCAACTTGAATCAATGAGGTGAGAGTCACGACTCACAGCTCCAATGAACAGCAGCGAACACAAAAGAAACTGACATTAAATGGTGACTGAGTACTACCAGTTCTGTATATTTTTCCTTCTAAATTCTCTGTATGCTTGTCTTTGCCATAAAAGACTTCTTTCAGCGTGCTGTGACTGAATGTGAACTCGACCTTGTGCTGTTTTGTATGACTAAACATTGCCTAAAAATATGATGGCCGTACAAAATTACACAACTTTTAAAAAATATTGCTTCCAGCAATTAGAACATATTCCTCAGTAATCAATCACACAACTGGAAGCCTAGAGGTTGCTAGAGGTACGGACCTGTACCCGTAGCCTGTGGGCTACGGATACAGCACTTTCCATTTGCCAGACAGATACGGACCCGTACGCGAGTCTCGCGAGTCAAGAAGCTGCTAACCACTGCAAACTGTTGAAAGGTAAGCAAAGGTTAAGGTTAGGGTTAGTGTTAGGGTCAGGTTTAGGGTCCGTACCTGTAGTACCGATGCTACGGGTCCGTACCGCTAGCGTCTACCGGGAGTCACGTGACCAGATCTCGCGTATCTGATTGGCAAATGGCAAGTGCCGTATCCGTAGTTCACAGGCTACGGGTACGGGTCCGTACCTCTAGCAACAACCATAGGTAAAGTCCCAATTTAGGTCAACTGTATGGGAAGTGGCATTTTATATATATCAACCATTTATATTTTATTAAGGCTTGAATTAATGCATAATGAGCTGAGTCAGTGACATCTTTTAAGTCGCTTCTTACTTAACATACTTTAATCAGACAGCCTTTCGTGATTTCATTTGAATTAAATCCATTCTAAACTGTCCTTTATTTCTTATAATACTATTTGCATTTTCAAAACTGCAGTTTTCATAGACTATACTGTGTTGAATCCTGATCATTTTATACCCGAATGGTTTATTTTGCTGCTTGAAGCACTTTGCAACTTGCACTTTGCAAAATCCTTCATAAACAAACATTATTATTATTATTTTTATTATAATTAAGGTAATGGCAGCTTTGTGTGACAGGTTGGTACTCTTATAACAGCATCCATAGCTCAGAAACATTGCATGTCTCGCCTCAGGTCTTCAGGAAACCAATAGGTCACGTCATAGAGAGTTTGACCATCTTTATATGTGACTGTTGCTCTACTTATTTGTCAGTGTGCTTTCATCTTATGGCACTAGGTAGCCTCATAGCTCCACAGCTTTAAAAAATGAATCTCACCTGTGCAGTGTAGCCCAACAGAGGCATATGTTGCTGTATTACCCAACTTACAACAGCCCACTCAAGGTGAACCAGCTAAAGTTGGCGAGCTCACGTGGGTCACCTCAGGTCGCTGGCTTTTCTACCACTTTCATGCCCATAATAGAAACATCTTTGCTCCTACGAAGGGCCCGCTGATGTTGCAGGAATGTTATAAGGGAGCTGATGGTAAGAAATAAGACATGTTTGTTTGTCTCACATTTTTCTGACTCAATAACCTATTAGAAAACATTGCTTGCCCTCTAGCAGACTTTATTCCAGTCGATCAGCTAATTCAATGCGCTATCAATTATGAATGAGGACAGAACAGTGCCTGTCTGTAAGTAACTTTCAAATGATTTTGATATAAATATGAACATGATTATTTGGACTGTATTATCAGAATCAGCTTTATTTGCCAACTATATGGAAACATACAAGGAGTTTGACTCTACTTAGGTCTCAAAGTACCTAAAATAAAACGCACATGCATGTAAACAAGGGCGTATGAGTGTTAAACTGTAATGTGAAATTACAGAAATGTGTTCAAGTCATTTTGCACTAAAGCAAAAGTTTAACTGCAAAATTACAATGAACCAAAGTTTAGTGCAAATACAGTTAATGACAATAAATACAGAGTTATTGACACCTCATATACACAAGGCAGGTTGTAGATTATATGAATTATATATAATCTTGAGGCAAAGAAGCGACGTGAAAACGCAAGCAAAATGGACTACATGTGAGAAACATGAAAGAAAAGAAGCAGGACTATGATTGTAGAAGCTAATCTGAGAAAAGTGGTGGGGTTTTCTGCTTGTTTGTTTTTCTGACTATAAACTAATGGTGTTTCTTTTTACTCTTCTTGTATATTTTGAAGGCTTGATACCAGATATAACTGAAAGGGAAAAAGGACCTCTGTACTCCTATATAGATATTCCATTAAAAATCAGCCATTTCCAGCTAGAATAGTCATTTACCACATTAACAATGTCTGGACTGTATTTCTGATTAATTTAAAGTTATCTTCATTGAACAAAAAGCTTTTCTTTCAAAAATAAAGACATTTCAAAGTGACTACAAATGTTTGAATAGTCGTGTATTTTTATACATCTATAATATTGTATATATTTGTACTTGTGACATGATGGGATAATATCAAAATAAACTGGCCACTTCCTACTGACTTACTTATGGCGGTTCTGTATTAATACTAACAGGACTTAAGTAGGTCTATGTGTGTCAAAAATAACAATAACAATCTGGATGAATAATCACAGGCTTTCAGATTATGTTGTATTACTTATTTCATTTTTTTTTAAAAAGTCAAGAAAAACTTTTTTTCCTGGAATATTTTCGACTGTTTGCCCTAAAAGTAGATATACAGGTTACATTGTGATTCTCTTGTATGCAGGAAATTATATGTCTCCACCTCCAGTTTTTTTCCTGGGGAAAAAGCAAAGGTGAAAAAGTGAAAACATACTGCTGTCAGGTAAACCTTGGTTAACATTCTGCCCCGGCTGTGCCCTTGTAAACACTGTCTAACTTCCTAACATCAGGATGTTGGCATCCAGACAAGCTTTTAGCTAAAAGCACCAAACTGTCTTGCTTCTTTACTGTAAAAAAAAGAAAGAAAGAAAGAAAGAAAGAAAGAAAGAAAGAAAGAAAGAAAGAAAGAAAGAAAGAAAGAAAATGTCCTACTAAGCAAAGTTCCTGGGTGTATGATAAACAGACATAAATAGATTCACTTTCAATTCAATATTTTCATGTGAAATTTCCAAAGATTTGCGTGTGATTATGTGCAATTAGGTATAATTATAGTCATTCTTAATTTGCACTTAGTTAGTCTAAGCAGCCTCACATAACAGAAATTATTTATATCACCCAATCAAAGGAAAGTATCACATGTAATTAGAGAGGGGGGGGGGGGGGGGGGAGGAAGCCACAACAGTTTTTTCTTTCTAGTCTTTTCACTTTCTGTCTGCTGCACACAAACACTCATCTGGCAGTCTCCCTCTGCGCTCCGTCTTACTGCCACCCTGGAGAGTTCGCTGCTGTCGCTGGTTTGACCTCCAGCCCGGGTTGTCTCTGCCTCGTACGCCTCGTGTCACTCAGTGAACTGTTTGTTTGCCACTCGTCTCTCGCTGGCCTGCCCCCTCGTCCCCACACGGCTCCCAGCGGGCAACAAACTGCTCGAGTGATTCCACATCATAAGCCCAGCAACCTTCCCCTTTGGAGCAGCTGGTAATTTACTCCAGACAAGGCATCTCTGCTCCCATCACCGAGACAACTCTTTATTCCTCATCCTAAAAAAACCAAACCCTCCCTACATGCAGCATGACTCACCACGCGAGATCCATCAGTGATAACACCGCGGCATCTATTTACACTTTACCAGCAGACTGTGATTAAAAGTCAACACCGGGCATAATGCACTTTCCGACCAATGCAAAATCTATACACCCGCATCGACTCCGAGGAGATAATAACATAACATGCACAACACAAAGACTTTGGTTTCCTGCCAGCACAACAATTGCAACGTTGGCTATGAAAACGTGCCGCCACACTGATGCACTCCAGCAAATATGCTCCATTTCCACTTTGCTGCACTCACACTTTCCCCCACACATTCTCCAGTTTTTTTCGTCTTGCATCAAATTGCTTTTGAACCTTTGCTGCAAAGAAAATCACCATTTTATCAAATGCTCTCTGTCTAGTCAGAATCTTTAAAAGTCTCTCTTTAAAGAGAAGAGAGAAAAAATAAATAAATCCACCAGTGCTGTAAGAGTATTGTAACTTGTTTTCCATAGAAAGCAACATGTACTTGAAAGAATAAGACAGATTGCGGAGCGAGATCAAAGAAAGACTTGATGTTGGAAAATATGTAACACTGTGATTTACTTTGATGAGGGCTGGAAAGATTCAATGCTAGTGCAGGTGGGAGAAGCTTTGGTACTGGATTCTACTTTTCAGTACCCTGTTGAGGAATATCCAGTGTTTCCACCTTAACCCAAACGCTGGTATCAACAATATAAGGCGAACATGTTAGGACGCACTGCAAAAACTCAAAATCTTACCAATTCTGTTTGTCTTATTTTTAGTCAAAATGTCTCATCCCACTTGATTTAAGATAAATTCACGTATCAAGTGACATTTCAGCAAGATGGAGGGAATTGTTTTAAGACAATGCATCTAAAATATCTTGTTCAGTCAAACAATCTTGAAATGATCTTGTTTTAACCCTCGTGTCGTCCTGCGGGTCAAATTGACCCTTTTTAAAGTTTAACAACGTGGGAAAAATAACTAAATTTCATACTGAAAAATTCCACATTTTCAAAATTTTGGGGAAATTTTTTAAACATTTTTTGATGGAAAAAAAGAAATGATATATAAAGATATAAAAAAATCACTTTAGATATCTTTAGGATTTTTTTTGAAGATTTTTATTTATTATTTGAAAATATTTACAATTTTAATTTTTTTTTAAAAAATTTTGTTTCTTGCCAAATTTGAGGATTTGTTTTCCAATAAAACTTGTAAGGGAAATAGTTAAGGAATTGTCTTTGTGAATATTTTACAAAGTTTTATAAATTTGAGGATTTTTTTTGCTGAATTTTTGAATTTTTTCCAGACAAGGCAATAATATTTTTTGTGCCTCAAATGAAGACAACAGGGGAATTAAGACACCTAAGCTTGACAATCCTGGTAAAATAGAGCTTAAAATAAGTTTTCCAGCTAATTTTAAGATCTCAATATTCTAAATATCATATCTTATTTCAAGAAATCTTACCAATTTTTTCTTGTTCTATTGGCAGATTTTTTCACTTATATCAAGGTAAAAGTTATTTTAAATAAGTTTTTTTTCCTTGTTTTGAGAGGGGCATTCTTTCCAATGCGCAACCATTTTCCTATTCTTGAGAACATATTAGAATCCTATTAGTTTTGGTTCAATCCATGCAAACTAATCAAACTTTTGCTTCACTGCTGGTTACTTTAACATTTTGAAACCTGTTCTTGAAGCTGAATTTGTCATTCTGAAAATGTGTTCATGTCTAAACCAAACATTTAATACCAGCTGTCAGTTCTGATTTAATGATTCGGTGATACAGTGTTAGCTGATACTAAAAAATTAACCCAGGTCTGAAACTCATCACTGACATTTCGTCAGTTCTGTCAAAGAAAATAAGACTTTAAGGGCTCATGCAGGCAGAAATGGCTGTGAGATTAGTTTGTCTACATATCTGTTACAAATTAAACCATCCTTTATTTAAATTTGCCTCATAGAACTACTATTACTTTTTACTCCTCTACTAGCCTTACTTTAGCCAACTTATTTTATTTCAGCAATGCATTGTACTTCTTGTTTTCCTACTTTTAGGGACTCCATTTCTTATGTTGTGCCATGTTGTTTTTTTCTGAGCAACATCTGGCCCAAGAATGTCCTTCTGGATTAATAAAAGCTTACCTTATCTTAAATTTGGCCGACACACTGCTCCAAGTGCTCCTGCCATATTTAAAATACTGGAAACATGTCAATCACCATCTGCTATTGTCAAAAAGACAACCTCTCAACCTGAACCTCAAGGTGGGAAAGAGGAAGAAGTCAGAAGGAGCCAAATCTGGAAAGTAGAACATTCAGAAAGTGAGGATTGTGTTGGTGCAACCAAAAGAACGTGTCCATTTTCACGCTATGGTCAGCCGTGCATTGGTTCAATGGACAGTTCAGGTCATTTACAGTAGAACTTGGCACCAATAATCTTTTCCTGGGGGCTGAATGGACGCTGCACAACCTTGTGAATGTCAAACAAAATGGCAGCTGACCTGATGTGCTTGGACACTTTGTTGGAGCTGCAGACCTGACTCTGGACACTAAATATGGTCCTCTAGAATTTGATGCTCGCTCTCTGTACAATTTTAATATCCATGGTGAAATCGCAAATTTGAACCCATTGAAATTGGTGACATTTTCAACATATTTGAACAAATAAACATGCTATCCAGTACAGATAAAGGTGAGAAACTCAAGCAAATCACATGAAACTGACAATATGTCTTCATTTTTGTAATTCCTCCAAAGCTTTCAGAAACAAAGGCTGTAGATCCCTGTGAATTTGACAGGGGATTTAAAAGGATCTTCATATTATTTCAAGTACTCTACCGTCCAGAAGTTTGGAGCCACCTAGAAATGTCCTTTTTTTGTTTTTTTGAAAAACTGTTGTTTTCAATGAAGATAACATTAAATTAATCAGAAATACAGTCTAGACATTGTTCATGTGGTAAATGACTATTCCAGCGGGAAACATCTGATTTTTAATGGAATATCTCCATAGGGCTACAGAGGAACATTTCCAGCAACCATCACTCCTGTGTTCTAATGCTACATTGTGTTAGCTAATCGTGTTGAAAGGCTAACTCCATCCATCCATCCATTCTCTATACACCGCTTTATCCTCACTAGGGTCGCGGGGGGTGCTGGAGCCTATCCCAGCTGACTCGGGCGAAGGCAGGGGACACCCTGGACAGGTCGCCAGTCCGTCACAGGGCCACACACACAGACAAACAATCACACTCACATTCACACCCACGGGCAACCTAGAGTCACCAATTAACCTCAGCATATTTTTGGACTGTGGGAGTAAGCCGGAGTGCCCGGAGAAAACCCACACATGCACAGGGAGAACATGCAAACATGCAGAAAGATCCCAGGCCCAGGCTGGGATTTGAACCGGGGATCTTCTTGCTGCAAGGCAAAAATGCTAACCACTATACCACTATGCAGCCCCCATGCTGGAGCCTATCCCAGCTTGAAAGGCTAACTGATGGTTAGAAAACCTTTGTGCATTTATGTTAGCACATGAATAAAAGTGTGAGTTTTCATAGAAAACGTGAAATTATCTGGGCGACTCCAAACTTTTGAACGGTAGAGTGTACCACACCACTGTAGATTTTACTGCAAGTATGTCCCGTCTTGATGTCCCAGCAAACTCAGCCCAAGAGCAGACTGACTGATGTGAATAAAATTCTCCAAGAGACACAAAATGTCATCACAGGATCTGCAGGCAAATCAGAAAGAGATTGAACCCACAAAGGAGGGATGCCAGTAAAAAGCCTTTGCTGCCAAATAGAACATTAGAGGAAAGCAGTTTGCCAGTGAACACAAAGGGGTCAAAATGTATTTATAAAGGATTTCAAAAAGCATATTTAAGATCCAAATTTATTGCAACTATTGAGACATAACAATGTTCTGTATACAGGAGTTTGTAAGAAATCTTAAACTACAAGATTAGTGTTTTTTATGTAGCTGAGTTGACCATGGCCTTAAAAATGTCAGGTTATCTTAAAATGAATTCATTTTCTTCAAATGCTTGATTTTTTTCAAGTTTGCAGTAGCATAAAGAAAAACTCTAAGCCAATAAAAAGTATTTGCATTGGCTTAGTTTTTCCAAAGCAAGACCTCATATTTGTGCTCTATAATGCAAAAGTCCCCATCCAGTATGTTATCAACAGCCTGAATTTCCTGTAAATCCCAAAAAAACATGAAGCAAAAAAAAAAAAAAAAAAAAATCTATTTAACAATAAAAGATGAATTCTATACAAGAATCAGATTTCACAGAATTTTCGACACCAAGGGCAGCACACATTCAGGCATTTGCTTTGAGCTAACATTTTATTTAACTTCACACTGGAATGAATCCATTGTGAGCATCAGATCATTTTGTATTATCTCAACATCCAAACAGGCTTGAGTGAATTTCGCATTTTTGGCCCCAACAAACATTTGAATAATCTTGACAGTCAACATGCTGCTGATGGGTATCTGGATAGTCCTTGTGAAAGTGGGACACAGTGCTTACTGCAGGCATTTTATTTAACACCAGGCATTTGTGAACTTTTCACAATCTTGGCTGCACAACTTAAAGCAGTGTGAAGCTGCTGGCTAACATCTCTCTTGTAGTCGAAAATGACAACTCCTGGCCTTCTTCTCCCACAACCTCCAGGACCTACATATAGAAGTGACCTCATATTTTACACTCACAAACCTGCCACTCAAATGTCGAAGAGGAGTTTGTTCCCTCGGTGGCTCCGGAGCGCTGGAGGGATTCTCAGTGTGGCACACAGAGTCCCTCAGGTCCTCTTTTACTGGCTGGAAACATGGGAATGTCTTCATTTCTGCTTGCTTGCAGAAGCGTGACTAATTTGCGAAGCTTGGAAAGACAAAACCTGGTGTGTCTTTAAACTGCCCCCACAATATTCAGTTTGGCTGCAATCAGCTCATCATCTTTGCGGATGCTCTCTTTGCTTACCCAATGGTGAGAAATAGTTGATCCAGATTTTTTGGTCATACTAGTCCAATGGCGTCTTGTGTGTCACTGAGTGAACACAGAAACCTGCATCTCGGTTTGCAGAACTACAAATGCTATCCAAGGCTTTCTTAGCATGGGACTATTCTAGAATATTTCCATGTTATATGCTCAGACACGAAAAGGAAAAGCATAGAACAAAGCAGTTACATTTGTTCCAGTACAAGGTAACTGCACCATTATCCCCACTGTTTTCATTGACGCACTTGTAAATCCAATTTTTTTTCCTCACAAGATGTGACATTTAACCGTTTGTTTGTACATTTCTTATTGTGCTTTTAAAATTGTCTGTGTGAATGTGCTGACAGGATTGCTGCTTTATTTTTTTGTGTACTGTGCGAAGTCTGCACACCATTTTCAAGGACAATACTGTGAAAGTGGTGTCTGTGCCTATCTTGACTACATGGAATATAGAAACAAAGCAGGTTAAGTCCAGGACCAAGCAAATGAATAAAAAAAACACCAAAAGCCATATATAAGGAACCCCAGGTTGGGAACTACTGCTTTAAATCATGTTTTTTACTTTGTTTTTTTCTTGTTTTATATGCTTAGGGGCACATAATGAGCACAATAAGAAATCAGTGTCGTGGCTGAGCATTTTAACCTTCAAACTGAAGAGTATCAGTGACAGAATTCAGACTTCTGGGGCTTCCGAAATGAGAAATCTAAGACGCAAACTTGCAGGGTAGGGATTTATCATCATTACTTTAAACATTTGACTTGTCTTTCCAACATGTGTGGCTGAATTAGTCTGGTAATACAAATTCTCATTGCAGCATACAGTAGGTATTTTGGTGTTTGAAGAGTTCATATGTTCCATGAAAACTCACACTTCTATTCAGGTGCTAACATAATGGCACAAGGGCTTTCTAAACATCAATTAGCCTTTTAACACCATTAGCTAACACAGTGTAGCATTAGAACACAGGAGTGATGGTTGGTGGAAATGTTCCTCTGTACCCCTATGGAGATATTCCATTAAAATCAGCTGTTTCCACCTAGAATAGTCATTTACCGCATTAACAATGTCTAGACTGTATTTGTGATTCTTTTATTGTTAGTCTCATTAAAAAAAAACGCTTTTCTTTCAAAAATAAGGACATTTCTTAGTGACCCCGAACTTCTGAACAGTCGTGTACGTAACAGCTATTTTAAGACAAACATTGATCATTTTCATGCAAAGAAGTCAAACATCTGGGGTTTCTGAAATGAGAAATCTAAAGAGCAAACTTGTAGGGTGGGCCTTGATCATCGTTCCTTTTCACATTCGATTTCTGGTTCCAACATATATGGCTGAATAAGTCCAGTACCACAACTTGCCACTGTAGCAAAGAGTAGTTTTATGGTGTTTTAATCAGAGTTGTAGGTGAGCTGGTGTGCTTGAGGTGCAAGGAATGGGGATTGGTGCGTGGGACTGCATATTCTAGACCATAAAACATATCAGCAATCCCACGGCAGAAAGGGATCGTTGTCAATGAAAGAACTAGTAAATGCATAACTTTTACATCTTATTGTTTACCGCAATGCAATATCCACTTTATAATCACTGCAGTCATCACTTTATTCAAACTGAAGTTTACAATAATATAATGCACATCACACTCTACGACCACTGTTGCTGTCAGTTTAGATATATTTATTAAGTTACAATTCCTATAGTTGCTCTCAGATCGTGCTTATTTGGTTAAAGAGGATCATCAAAGTTAGAGTTTCATTGTGCAGGCTGACCATCTGGTTTTTATGTGCATATGACAATGAACCTTTTGAATCTTTTTCACAAGCTTTCAGAGGATTAATCGATGACCAGAGAGGGACCTTAACATACAACAGAGCAGCCTCCATCATTTCTCTCTGTGGCATCATTATCTCATCAGTGATTAATGACACAATAAAACCTTGACTGCTCTGGCAGATCAATACTTTGTTTATGGTGACACCTTCTCCTGCCGGCAAATGTTTTCCCCTTCGTTTAAAAAAATAAAAGATACTCTCCTCCTTCACTCATCGTCACTTCTGGCTTGTTTGTACAGCCGGCTATAGGAATAACAGCACATCTAATGATTACATGTAGAAGTGTAATCTGAGGGCAGGCTGCCCAAAACCTCTCACAGTGTGGGCTTCAGGTGTGCCACCCACCATGGTGGAGGCTATCTGAGTTACATGAGTTCAGAGAGAGAAGAACCAAAAGCAGAACCCTGGAGGCAGGTTGTATGAAGAGCAAAAAGTAAGTTTTATCGACTGCAGCTGATGCAACAGAACAAAAGTGGACGAACAAAAACATGGAGAGCAGGTGAACAAGCAGAGGGTAGATTGAACAAAAACCGAGGACGCTAAAGTTGTAATGTGAAGAAGAAATTTGGGCAAGATAGACATGCGAACTGACAAAGAGGAAAATACACAGTCCAATGTGACATTTGATGAACCTTCTAAGTGGGAATCAGGACGTCGAAAATGCACAATGTGAGAAACAACAAAGCAAGTCTGCCTTCAGGTTTACTTCCTTTTCTATTAAATATAAATGCTATCATGGGAAATTAATTTTTTGCAACTGAGGTAAAGTAAAAGTGAAAAAGGCTCTAAAAATTTGTTTATTTTTTAAAATTAAAACAAGCATAATTATAGAATAATAAAGGACTTGTTTTAACGAAGTGTTTTGGTAGTGATGCGCTGAATAATGCACCTAACCAGCTTGTTTTCTTGCTTTTCACCCAGTTATAATAATCACATTTGATTGAACTTTCCACTGAATTGGCTCTTCTCTGCTGTCTGTGTGCTCAACCCAACACGGTGTGACCCTGAAAAACTGTCGCTCTGAATGCGGTTTTGACATTTTTTTCTGTCATCTCGGTGACACAAAAAGCCCGTTTGAATGTCTAATTAACTCACAGCAGTAAATGTTAAATGAGTACATCCTCTGATGTCAGCAAGCACGACATCTGAACCAGAAGGTCTTGATGATTGTTGTGGAACACGGCGAATGAAAGTAGCTTGAGGGAGATCTGTGATGAATTCATCGTGTTACAATAAACAGAACATAGGATAATCATGGCCATGATTCATCTCCTGGCCAACAGCTTGTAAAAAGTAAGAGCTTCCTCATCTGCTTTCCACAGGTCATGTGGCCTCGGTGGAATAATTGGAGCAACTGATGGGTGCCACATGAAGGTGCACTGACCTGAGATCAGGAGATGAGATTACACGAACAGAAATTCTTTCTGCTCCATTCTCCTACAGGGGATCGCTGATGAGAGGCAGACATTCACTGATGTATTTGTTGGACCACCAGGTGCAGGTACAGGTACATGACCAGAATGTAGAGGACCTCCAACCTATATGCAGATGGGTGACTGCTGGGAGACATTGCCTGTATTGGACAGGCCGACCCGTTTTTTGTCACCCAAAGCAGGACAGCTGGACTCTTAAAATGTCAAGATCAGCCCTGACAGGGTTGGTATTGAACAGACATTAAACAGAGGAAGTACAAGTGGAAGCAGGTGAGAAACCTGCAGAACACAAGCACTGATTTCGTGATAATGACCATCAGGGTGACTTGTTTCCTGCTAACTGTGTCAACTGATGAAGAGGGAAAGGCGATAATAGTCAGGCTTGGTTAACATATTTGGTTTTGTCTTAGTACACATGATGGCATTAACCTTTATATATACAATAGAAAAAACATCCTATTTTTGATTTTTTTTTAAACTTTATTTAAGCCTTTTTATCTTGGAGTTCAAAATTGTCTTTTAAAACTATAAATTCAAAAAATTCGTATTTTGTCGGCATTAACAGAAATCATACAAACAACCTATTACATTTCAAAATCTATTAACCAAAACTGATACACTAATCATACTGAAAATGTTAACATTCTTTTACTTTTATGAGAGTTTAACCTACAATTTCACACAATTATAGTGCAAATGTTGCCAAAATATGCAATGATGCACAAATATATCACAGCTATGTGTTTAGCTCCATAAAAGTAACCACTTGCATGACGAGTATTGTTTAAAAAAGAACGTAGCCTTGGCGACTGAAAAACAAAGCCGTAAAACATGCATTCATGTAGTCTGAGAGCCACTGTACGCTCTCAATCAAAGAAGAGCAACTGGGGACGATAAACTGGATCCATGTTATGTTAAAGCTCTGTCATTGCTGAACAAATAATATTTTTATTCAACCTCTCCATTTCAACCAGACTGGTCCCTCATGTCTGGAAGTTAGTGCACATTGTCCTACAACTTTAACGTGGCGATAAAACTATCTCATTAACTACAGACCAATCTCCAAACTACCCAGTCTCGCTAAAGTCCTGGAGTTATTTGTTAAGGATTGGTTCAAATCATTTTTCTCATTAAATTCCATTTTAACTCCTGATTTTAGGGCAAAACACAGGATTGTCACTGCTTTTTCTCTGGTCACAGATGTTGTAATGTCTGCTGTACACAAAGGAAAATATGCTGTCTTTGATTTATCCATCGCACTTGATTCTCAAGACCACAATACATTGATTCACAGATTACATGATGTTGATTTTGATTGACTGTATGTTGTGTAAATGGTTCCACAATTTACACAACAATCATCAACTGCATGTGACTTTAGGGAATGTTCAGTCAGAATTTTTACCTGTCAAAAGGAGTTCCACAAGGTTCAATTGTGGTTCCTGTTTTTTTTTGTTTTTAAATTTATCAATGACTTCCCATCCATTATAACAAATTTGTATTTCCTATTTGTACACTGATGATACAATTCTGTTCTGCTTTTCTGATACTGCTCAGTCAGACAGGCAATCACTGCAACAAGCTTTCGAACAACTGCAAGATGCAAGAAAGGCTAAGTTAGTTAAACATCACCACTCTGACTGGGCAGAACAATGAGAGAGTTTCTGGATGTAAATATCGACGCATGAATTTGCATCAAAAACTTACTTTTAAATTTCATATTGATGCATAAGTTTGCAAGCTATGGAAGAAAATTTTGTATTTTTATAGAAACGGCAGCTCTTTTACTGTGTTCTAGTGAAAGCAAAAAAATCAAAGTCATCTTCTTTTCCTTTCCAGACTATGGTGATGTCATCTACATTAACGCCTTGGTCTCCACTGATGGATCCTGTTTACCACTCAGCTCTCAGATTCATTACTGGTGACAACTATTCCACTCATCACTGCTTATTGTACGAAAAAGTTGGCTGGCCATCCTTAGCAATCAGATGAGAGACATTGCTTTCCTGTTTATTTATCGGGCCCTAAATGGAAAGATGCTGCAATGCATTACTTCCTTGTTGAATTGGTCCTAAAATCATTATTCAGCTCATTCAAGTGGTTGGCTAACGGTCCAAGTGCTTACACAGAAATCGGTAAAAATGCTTTCAGCCTTTCTGCTGCAAACACATCGAAGCTGGGTGACGCTGTACCTGTTGATCAAGTCTATGTTGTTTTCTGTTGACCATCTCAAAATTATTGTAAATAATGGCACATTCGCAATGATTCCTTGAGATTTAAGTAAAGTTTGAATGAATGAATGAAAATGGAGCCAGAATATAAGAAAGTCTTGGAAATTTTTCCAACTTCTTACTTGAGTTGTTACCTTAGTAAACAATTTCCTTATTATTTTATGATCTTTAGCGCCAGTTGCGAACGTCTTTCAAGAGAGCATGATGTTCATTTTGTAATTTATGATTCCGTTTAGAGTAAAATATGACAATAAAGCAGGAAATGCTTGGAGGCAGAGCTTCATTTTAATCAATAGGTGACATCTATACTGGTGTGCACAGTTTCCTTGGGTTCTCAGAAAGATCCACCCTTTTATTGTCACATCTGGTTTCAACACTGCAAGGTGGCAACAACCAAATTCCGAAATAAAGGTTTAAATATGGTAGTCTACAAACCAATGGATAAAATCTCTTTAATAGTGTCTATCTTTTGTATACAGTCTGTGATACATCTGCACTTTAACATAATATGGACCACATTTTATCAATAACAGTTCAGATCTGACCTGACAGGACTTCAGCTGGTCAAGAGTGTCTTTGTGGTGCCACTTACTAGCTCCCTCAGATTCTTTAAGTATTCTTGAAGAGCATGTTGAAGCAAAAAAATCATTTGTACTTGGATGAATTGTATTTGTAATGTGACAATCACGAACAAGTCCGGGCATGACTGTTAATCAGAGCACATAGTAGAGCTGACTGTTAATATGTCTTCTACTGTTTTGTTATAGTAAGCGATTCTGTTGTGACCAGCATCTAGCACCGAGGTCTAATTACACTGAGGACATGAGACTCTTCGGCTGAGGAGCGCCTGTTGTCTTCATGAGAACGGCAAAGCTGTGCAGTGTGAAGGACAGATACAGTTATAAGTCTGCATTTATTGCTTGAATCTTAGTCAGACCCCTGAATGCAATCTCTGCCCTTCAGCTGAAATATTCACTCTGCATTTTTCTTCTTTATTATTCACTGTTACTCATTTTATTTTTTAATAAATTACAAAGACAAATACTGTTGCACTGTGACTATGTTTGCAATGGCTCATCCAGATTTCCACAACACAGCAGAAGGTTCATCTTCGCTTCTCCTGTACTCGCTTGATAGAAGCTGGGCCTGGTTGGGTCTTGCTATTGGAGTACTGAGAGTTATAACTGGTCCCGCAGGTGTCTCACTTAGAACAACTGATGCCTCTGGGTTGTAAATCTCTACACCCTGTCAGTGCTGTCATGATGGTCACCTAACAACTCAGCCCTGTGATTTTAAACCCCATCGTTCCCCGACCGGTTGTTCTCTTGCTGCCTTTTATTTTTTTAACGCACCCCCAAGATTACCCAGACAGCAAAAAAGCTCTCTCTAAACTGCTCGGACAATTTAATGGCCATTTCCCTCCACATCTGCTTTTCCTGGCATTTACTAGACCTGAGCCTTTCATTAAGCGCTTTTGGACTTTTAAGGAGCCATCTGCTCAGTCTCCACGTGGTGATACATGAGATCTGTCAAAGGGAGTCGCTGCTCTTTTTTCACAAGTCTCATTTGGTGGCAGAGGTGTATCTGAGGTAGATAACTCTGATTCTGATCCAGCCTCCACAGGATCAGCTTCATCTCCCACAAGATTGGTTTGTTTAACAGTAATAACAAAAACAACAGATGTACAATTATATTAGCTGTCTAGTATTCACACTCTACTTGATTTGATATTCCAACACTTAAAAGAATGGCTTAATCCCTTTTTGAGATGCAATGTTTACCAGCATGCACATTAAGTCTAAGCATGGTCGAAGTTGTGGAGCATTTGAAGGTTTGCTCGCCTCTAAATCAAGTAACAAATTCACGCTCTTGTCTGCATAAGATCAACAAGTCGAGAGACTGTGCCAAAAACCACATCCGATTTCAATTTGGCCATGATCCCCATTGAGGGAACAAGTTGAGCATCATCTGCAATGTGTTCAGAACCCTCTGAATTGTGTCAAAATGGCGGTGCTAAAAACTGAATTTCATTTGGAGGAAGAGGGGTACGCCACAGCTGGAACCAAATTCAGCGAGAAGGGTGGGTGGAGAGTGACAATTGTCTTGTTATGGCCAAAAAAACAAGTGTGCTATTGCCAAGCCATGAGCCGACACACTTATTCATGCACCAAATGTTCCCCCTCAGACACCTGAAGGCATTACAGCAGAACTCTACCTTGTGAATATCGACTAAATCCAGCATGCTGTTGGTGCACTCCTGACCCGATGTGCCTTATCTGGTCTTGAAAATTTATATATTTTGTTTCTTCTCTTGATGTTTGCCACAGACCAACCTCATTATCTTCAACAAGAAGCTAACATTGGCAACTGACAGAAGGTGAAGTTTTGTTTTCTTCTACAGTTTGCAGTTCATGGAAAAATTGCAAATGCAAACCTGAAAGTGGTCACGAAGATAGGTGTGACAGGTTTCGCTGATCAAAGAGTAGTGTTACATGACATAATGACTTATGGCCATTATTGCATGCACATGTTACATCTGTATGACAGTGTTCATGCTACACATCTGGTACCATTTCAAAGTTTGGGATCACTTAGAAATGTCCTTATTTTTTAAAAATATGCATTTTTTCAATGACGATAACATTAAATTAATCAGATCAGACTCTTTTGTATTGTTTCTTTTGCTGCTTTTAGTACAGTATTGATCACTTTCTCTTGTCTTGTTACTGGACCTGTTATGATGTGTTTCACAAATTTTAAATTACAACATGACAACAACTGGGAGTCAACTGGTGTCTTTGCGCAAGTAATGACAATAAACCCATATATACACTACCGTTCAAAAGTTTGGTGTCACTTAGAAATGTCCTTATTTTTCAAAGAAAAACAATTAAATGAAGATAACATTAAATGAATCAGAAATACAGTCTAGACATTGTTAATGTGGTAAATGACTATTCCTGCTGGAAACAGCTGATTTTAATGGAATATCTCCATAGGGGTACAGAGGAACATTTCCAGCAACCATCACTCCTGTGTTCTAATGCTACATTGTGTTAGCTAAATGTGTTGAAAGCTTTACTTGATGATTAGAAAGCCTTTGTGCAATTATGTTAGCACATGAATAAAAAGGTGAGCTTTCATGGAAAACATGAAATTGCTTGAGTGAACCCAAATGTTTGAATGGTAGTCTACATGGAGCGGGTCAGTATTCAGAAAGCAGTACAGATAAATTTATGAAAAGTATAGAAGTTACTGTGGAGGCCAGTGTGTTGCACAATCATCAACCTTACTGAGCAGGAAATCTGGTTTCTTGTTAAACAGAGTTTCTATTGTACATTGAAAACAGCAGAAATGCACAAGGCAGTCAAAGATAATGGGACATAAGAAAAGTGAGTTTTCTAAATAAAATAGTAAACAAACTACAAAAATAACACTACACCGAGAAAAGCAAGCAGCAGGATGAGTCAACAGAGCAGACAGGGATGACAAGAGACACAAACCAGGAAGCACAGAAGACATGGAATAAAAGGAAATCATTTAGACACTAAACAGAGATCATGGCAGTCTGATAGTGTTGCATATGATTTGTTGGACCATGTAGAGGAGAACAGTGTGTGCTGCTTTCAGCTGCCTCCAGAATGCTAACCTTCTGTGCTCATCCTGCAGGCAAAGTTTTCCAAAAATCAATGTGAACAACAGCTCAAGATTCAGTGAGATTTTTTTTAAGGTCTGCTGTGTTTGGTGGATCTGGTTGGATTGACAAATGGATGAAGTTTTTTTTTTTTTAAGCAAAAATCTTTTGCAAGTCCTAGATTGTCCCCATTTGTTCCACATAACCTCAGTACAGTCAAAGCAGCTATCTGGAAAAACACCATCAATGCTTAGTTTTGTTGTTAAGGTCATATACGAGCTGAACAAGCTTCTCTTGATGAGTTTATTTATGAATCGCCAGGCGTTCTTATTCCACACGTGTATCTATTCCTGTTCCTCAAGTCTGCGATATAAAAAGATAGTTTTCTGGCAAATTATGTGCAAGACAAGGACAGCTGCAGTTCGACCTCTTTTTGATACTCTGCATGAAGCTCAGCGAGGGGCCTTGTTAGAACTTGTCTTTTCAATTTCTGTTTTTTTTTGGTGATATTTTTTCATACCTTTTATTTACCAGCTAAAAGACGACTCTTTTCATCTGTAGAACAAAAACTGAAAACTGCTTCCTCTCTGCTGACAGATTCTCGCACCATCTTCGCTTGAGTTTTTCACCTCAACCTACTCTTTGCTTTGCCATTACCCTCGTTCTTTATCATTTAGATTTCACATCTCTGAAAAGGTAGGTCTTTCATCTGAGGAAGCACCTTGAAGTTTCTCCTCTTGCAGTCATTCACAGTGACTGTTTCTCTGCTGAAGATGTTTTAGCTCTCTGATCTCTCTGGTCTGGAGTTATACACCAACCAGAAGTGGTGGAAGGTTCTCCAAAGATGGTGGTATAAGGTTCTAAAGTGATGTTTGTGAGCACTGGATGCAACAACTTAATTTTTCTGGTTCAGTTGTATTGCCCAGCTGACTTGACTTTAATTGCTCTTTACCATTTTCTTCTCCAGTAGCTGAAAATATATTCTGACAAAGCATCATACGGTAAAATTATGAGTGTATATGCTGGTTTATTTTTGAATTAATGATAGCAGATGAACATAACAAAAAAAGGTAATGAAAGAGACACAAAAGCAAACAGTTATTTTGTTTGCTTCATTTATAGTATCCATTTTTAGCATTAGAATATCCTCTAGTGAGCAGATCTGGTAAACAGATTACCAACATAAATAAAAATGAAACATTAGGTGATGATAATTGCCAAAGAAAACATAAGTTTTTTGCATTTTCCTTATATTGCACAAAGATTGCAAATGAACAGGCACTTTTGAAGTATTAAAGAAAAAAATTGCAGGATCTTCCTATAAGAAGTTAATATGAATTTTATAACCAAAATGTACATTTGTACAAAACACTATATTGCCAAAAGTATTCGCTCAATTGCCTAGACTCGCATAAGAACGTATGTGACATCCCATTCCTAATCCATAGAGTTCAATATGACGTTGGTCCACCCTTTGCAGCTATAACAGCTTCAACTCTTCTGGGAAGGCTGTCCACAAGGTTTAGGAGTGTGTTTATGGGAATTTTTGACCATTCTTCCACAAGCGCATTTGTGAGGTCACACACTGATGTTGGACGAGAAGGTCTGGCTCTCAGTCTCTGCACTAAGTCATCCCAAAGGTGTTCTATCGGGTAGCAGTCAGGACTCTGTGCAGGTCAGTCAAGTTCATCCACACCAGACTCTGTCATCCATGTCTTTATGGACCTTGCTTTGTGCACTGGTGCACAGTCATGTTGGAAGAGGAAGGGGCCAGCTCCAAACTGTTCCCATAAAGTTGGGAGAATGGAATTGTCCAAAATGTCTTGGTATGCTGAAGCATTCAGAGTTCCTTCCACTGGAACTAAGGGGCCAAGCCCAGCTCCTGAAAAACAACCTCACACCATAATCCCCCCTCCACCAAACTTTACACTTGGCACAATGCAGTCCGACAAGTATCGTTCTCCTGGCAACCGCCAAACCCAGACTGGTCCATCAGATTGCCAGATGGAGAAGCACGATTGGTCACTCCAGCGAATGCGTCTGAACTGCTCTAGAGTCCAGTGGCAGCGTGCTTTACAGCACTGCATCTGATGCTTTGCATTGTACTTTGTGATGTATGGCTTGGATGCAGCTTCTCAGCCATGGAAACCCATTCCATGAAGCTCTCTGCAGACTGTTCTTGAGCTAATCTGAAGGCCACATGAAGTTTGAAGGTCTGTAGCGATTAACTCTGCAGAAAGTCGGCCACCTCGTGGCACTATGTGCCTCAGCATCCGCTGACCCCGCTCCATCAGTTTACGTGGCCGACCACGTGGTGGCTGAGTTGCTGTCGTTCCCACACACTTCCACTTTCTTATAATACAGCTGACAGTTGACTGTGGAATATTTAGGAGCGAGGAAATGTCACGACTGGATTTGTTGCACAAGTGGCATCCTATCACAGTTCCACGCTGGAATTCACTGAGCTCTTGAGAGCGACCCATTCCTTCACAAATGTTTGTAAAAGCAGTCTGCATGCCAAGGTGCTTGATTTTATACACCTGTGGCCATGGAAGTGATTATTTGGAAGAGTAAGCGAATACCTTTGGCAATATAGTGTATGTGGAAGTAACATCAACATCTCTATATTTTTATTTTTTGATTCCACTAGTGTAACCTTGCATGATTACAGTTTTAGAAAATGATCTAATCCAGGCTTTTATGCTTCTTTTCATTCTCTATTTGAAAAGAACCATTTTATCCCAACATCTGGACACCTGCTGAGGAGCAGCACTCTCTGCTTCTTTAAAACATGTTGGAAATCAGGCTAAATAGAAAAGATAATTAATTTTAATAAACTGAAAGTAATTTCAAGGAACTGCTTAAAACAGCAGTAATAGCCAGATGGTCACACTATGGGATATTTTGACACTGCACAAAAATTACAAATACATTGAAATATAATGGTTCCATATATGAGAGAAGAGCTATATGTCAGCTTTTTAGACATTTAAATGTTTTTCCAACTGCAAAAAACAATGCAGACTGACAGGAATTGTGTGTGCCATGTCATTAATTCAAAGGATTTGTAATAATGCTCTCTGGATAGAGAAACAGTTGACATTTGGGTGAAGTGGTATATGTGTTTGTACCACACTATTTGGTAGTAATGTTTGGTTTGATCATTCTTTCTTTGCTAAATACTGACAGAAGTTTATGTCTAAAGACTTGCACTCCTGTAACAAAGAAACATATTTTCTAAGTTTGCCATCAGGGCCCCCAGCAGCAAAATCTTTTTTAACGAAAGTCTATAGGGAGGAGGTTGGGGTGGATGAACGAGTCTAACAGAGGATCTTCACCCAGGAAATTGGTTTTGTAAAACCTCAAGTTAAATGTTGTTTTGGGCTGAAGTTTGGTTAAGTTCTGCAGTAGAATGATCTGGCTACACTTCAGTATCATTCCACTAAAATAGATAGATGGAAAAATTGTTTTGGTGGAAGATTTGCATGCATGAAGAGAAGCACTGTCATTAAAATAGTTAATCCGGGCTCCCAGGTAGCTCAACTGGTTGAGTGGGCGACCCATAAACAGAGGCCTGGGTTTGATTCTAGCTCAAGGCCCTTTGCTGCAGGTCTTCTCCCTAGTTTCCTGTCTGCCTCTCTATACTGACCGATTAAATAAAGCCAACAAAATGCCAAAAACATCTTTAAAAAAAAACCCATGATAATCCACAGGGAAAACTAGCAGGACTGACCTTCCTGCATGATCCACATCTTCCTTAAAACTTTTTAAAATTTACATTTTAGCTGTGTAGGTTGCTTCACTGGAAGGTGAGAAGAAAGCTATGTGATCTGCTTATGGCGGACTTATGCCTCCTTTCTACACGCAGTAAATTAAATGAGGTTTAAGCTAAAAAACAACTTCTTTTGATTTCAGTAAACATTATGATTTTGATTAAAATAGATCCTTTAGAGAATTTTCTTGGCAAAAAGGTGAACTTCTCCATTGTGGGTTCCACCTGCAACTTTTTGGCAGCACATCAAATGTTGTCCATCAGCCAGACTATGCTAGCAGGGTTAGCACTAAAAGCAGCCTTTTGCCTCGTGACGTTTTTCCACACAGGATGACTTTGTCCTCGACAAAACCAGAGACAGGCAGCGTCATTGTGTGCAGTTTTTAAATCTGAAATTGCTCTGCTGGCTACCATTGTGCCATAAATACCTGCTTCTAACCTCAACATGCAGCCAGACTGTACAACCTGTTGTCACAATCAGTCATGAGTGTCTAGCAATTTCTGGCAAACGACTCCCTTATGTCTTCCCATATGTTACTACCTGTTGTGGTCCGTCTGCAGCCTTCCTCAGATGGACTCCAGCTTCCAAACCTTCCCTCCTGCCTCGTCCTCCTTCGTCAGCTCTGTTCTGGTTTCTCGCTCTCTGAAGCTCTTTCTCACCTGACTTCCTTCTGCTGGATTCCTGCCAAACCTTGTCCTTGCTCTTTTGCTCCAACCTAAACCTGGCCTCCATGCAGCTCTGGCTCAGCTTCAGTTCCCTTCCTGCTGTTCTCACATTCTGCACCTTGGCTGTAAAACTAACCCAAACAAATGGTTAATTTAGGTCCACTATGACTATCCTGCGCATGTCTTCATAAAACTTCCATGCAGTCACTTCTTGTTGACAGTATGCTGAATCTGTGTGCCCTAACTGTTACTTTAAGAATTAACGCCACTTTTGATTAATTTCCTTTTCATTCTGGAGAACCACATCAAAGCAGCTGTGGAATATGATAGATATGATTTGATTCGGGGTTGCTTTGCTGCCTCAAGGTCTGGGCAGTTTGCAGGCATTGATTGTGTATCATATCAAAGCATGATTGAAGATAATGTGAGGCCATCTGCCTCTAAGTTCTAAGCAATGGCTCAAAAGGAAGAAATGAAGGGTTGTGGAAAGGCCGAGTCAAAGCCCAGATTTAAAACCCAATGAAATGAGGATTTGAAACGGACGGTACGTGCCAGAAAAACCTCAAACATCCTGCAACTGAAGGAATCTCCCATGGAAAAGTCATTGTTACAGACTGGTGGACAATTATGTGAAACACTTCTGCTTATGAGGCCATATCAGAATATAGCATCTCTTTATATTTGTGTAGAATAAATTTAATAAAATGCTGACTTTCCTTGTGGTTTGAGCCTAAAATACCATTATCTGTAGCCACTGAAAACAGGATTCAAGTGCTTGCCTTTTTCTTTACATTGCAATTTCTGTCAAATGCATGACCTTCTTGTTACCTAAAAAAAGCAAATATCATACACAGATTAATGTGATGTCTCCTGTGTCCCCAAAAGCAACTTCAATCATTTTGTGAGCCATGTACACTGGAAAAAGAAAATGTTTCTTAAAAAATGGTGAAAATCTAGTGTCAAAGGCCTCAGAAAAACATATTTTTTAAAAAATGAAATGGTGCAACATTTCAAAACTGGGGAAAAATTAGAAAATATTAGCAAATATCTGTGAAATAATGTGTATTTTTTAAACTAATGAAATATAGCTCACAGTAAAACTGTCATTTTGAAGTCACACATTGTAAAAGAACAGTTTCCTGTCTGTAAAATTCAGATATTTGAGGTTGTTGTTATTTACAGCTTTGGCCTGTACATGTTAATCTGAATACTTTGTGAAACAAAAACAGAGAAAGTCTGAAAAACAGTTAAAAAAATGTCAACACTCGTAACGCTTAATATACTAAATTTGAATATTTTCCATAAATATCCTTAAAGTAACACTTTTGACTAAATGCAGTTAAAACAAGAAAAGCACTCAGAGCACAGTTCTCCGCCACAGCTCTTCATTCCCCCGTATGGTATTGTCAGAAATGTATTTTAATTTTTTTTAGAAATGCAGTATTTGTTTATTAGTTATTGATGATCAGAAATCATGGCGATTTAGTATAGATGTACCCACAAACAAAATGACCTTGCGCTGAGCACAGGCATGTGTTATGTATTTGTACATTATGTATGGTTACCAAATTACATGACCTAAATACACTGCTTAAAAAAATTAAAGGAACACTTTGTAATCTAAGTATTGCATCAAATCAGTCAAAAATGTGGGATATTGATCTGGTCAAGTAAGTAACTGAGGAGCTTTTTAGTCAGTTTCAGCTGCTTTGGTGTTCATGAAATTAACAACATGTGCACTAGAGGGGTAACAATGAGACAACCACCAAAACAGGGTTGGTTTTACACATGAAGGCCACTGACATTTTATTCCCTTCTTGTGTTTTCTGACTGTTTTTCAATAGTTTTGCATTTGGCTCGGGTCACTGTCACTACTGGTAGCATGAGGCGATACCTGGACCCTACAGAGGTTGAAGAGGCAGTCCAGCTCCTCCAGGATGGCACATCAATACGTGCCATTACCAGAAGGTTTGCTGTGTTGCCCAGCACAGTCTCAAGAGCATGGAGGAGGTTCCAGGAGACAGGCAGTTACTCGAGGAGAGCTGGACAGGGCTGCAGAAGGTCCTCAACCCATCAGCAGGACAGCTATCTGCTCCTTTGTGCAAGGAGGAACAGGACGAGCACTGCAAGAGCCCTACAAAATGACCTCCAGCAGGCCACTGGTGTGAATGTCTCTGACCAAACAATCAGAAAGAGATGTAATGAGAGTGGTCTGAGGGCCTGAAATCCTCTAGTGGGTCCTGTGCTCACTGCCTGACACCGTGGAGCTTGATTAGCATTTGCCATAGAACACAGGAATTGGCAGGTCTGCCAGTGGTGCCCTTTGCTTTTCACAGATGAGAGCAGGCTCATCGTGAGCACGTCACAGACATGGAAATGTCTGGAGAAGCCATGGAGAACGTTATGCTGCCTATAATATGGTTTAGCATGACCAGTTTGGTGGTGAGTCAGTGATGGTCTGAGGAGGCATATCCATGGAGGGACGCACAGACCTCTACAGGCTAGACAACGGCACTCTGACTGCCATTAGGTATCAGGATGAAATCCTTGGATCCATTGTCAGACCCTACATTGGTGCAGTGGTCCTGGGTTCCTTGTGGTGCACCACAATGCCTGGCCTCATGTGGCAAGAGGATGCAGGCACTTCCTGGAGGATGAAGGAATTGACAGCATTGACTGGCCCCAATACTCACCTGACATAAATCCAATAGAACGCCTTTGGAACATTATGTTTTGCTCCATCCGACACCACCAGGTTGCTCCTCAGACTGTCCAGGAGCTCAGTGATGCCCTGGTTCAGATCTGGGAGGAGATACCCCAGGACGCCATCCATTGTGTCATTCGGAGCTTGTCCCGATATTGTCAGGCTGCATACAAGCATATGGAGGTCATACAAACTACTGAATACCGTTTTGAGTTGCTGCCAACGAATTTCAGAAAATGGACCAGTCTGCCACATCAGTTTTTCACTTTGATTTTGGAATGTCTTGAATTTAGCCCTCCTGGGGGTTGATAATTTTCATTCCCATCAAACAATGTGGCATCTTTTCATTCCTAATACATTTACCAGTCCGTATCAATGTAAATATCCAGTTTGTTTTTTCCCTGCATTGAAATATGATGTGTTTTCAAAGTGTTCCTTTAATTTTTTTGAGCAGTGTATGTAGAAGACCGCTGGAACTGATGGGACTTGGAAACATCCCCACTGTTTAATAAATGTTCCTTGTATAATTTTCAACGGATAAGTCTGCAGTGGTCAATTTGTAGTAGAGTCACAGCCATGTGATTGTCAGCAGGCAGCTGACGTAGCTTTCACTTGTTGTCATGGTTACAGTGTCACAATGCCACTATCTAGCAATGATTCGGAAATCTTTACCAGATCTATGGACCCATGCTATAAGCTGCATCACTGCCAAAATCTAATCACTTGGTCCTTGTGCCATTTCTGACCTTCCCTGAAATTTTCATCCAAATGCTTTAGTTGGTTTTTGAATAATGTTGCACACAGACAGACATGTTACACGTATTCATTTTTTTATTATTTTTATATTTTAGGATTTAGAATTTAGAGATAGGCTAGTTCAAAAGATCTGGTTCGGCTCTCGGAGGTGGTAGTGCACAGCCCGATCTCACGAGGATTCGTGAAACTGTCACGTAAATTTTTGTTTCGGCTTCGTGCGCACCAACACGATTTCGTCATGTTTTTCGTGCCGCTCACCACGAAATGCGCACCAATGTATTTTAAACGGCGGACTTTTCGTGCCACTCAGAACGTATTTCAAAAGAATGTGTATATTATATTTTTAATGTAAAACCGCGGCGAATCCAACGCTATATTTTGCATGACATCGTCCCTAAACATAACCCTAACCATAATCCAAACCATAACCTAACCATAACCTAACCATAAGCCGGTGGTACACTTACCAATTTGCATAGGAATTTCAAGAATGTCCGGCGGCCGCAAACGCGATCACACAAGCAGTATACGCCGATGGACAGCTTAGATCGTCATGAATCCGCCGGTATAAACCACTTTCAGATGTGATTACCACAGCGAAAAACATTTCGTGGTGAGCGGCACGAAAAACATGACGAAATCGTGTTGGTGCGCACGAAACCGAAACTAAAACTTACGTGACAGTTTCACGAATCCCCGTGAGACCGGGTTGTAGTGCAATAGTAGAACACAGTGAGACAGGGATTTAAGTTTGGTGTTGGTACCGTATATTGAAGTGAATTTGACATGCAAAACATAAACAGAAAACCCAAATATTTACAGTCTGCAGAAATACTGTATAAGTGCACTTGAGTTGAATATTGACAAAATGATAATCAAAAGAAAACAATAGCAGCTCGGCCCACAATGTGGAAACCAGTTTGGTGACTGATCACACACACAGACGGGTTTAGTAGTGCACAGTTTGGTCCTGACAGTTTGTTCAGTTCGTTCCGACTGGACACAAGTTAGAGTCCTTGAGTGTCCAACGCAAGAGTCTTTCAATGTCCATAGGCCGCGAGTGTGTGTGAGTAAGCGTGGGTGTGGATTAAGGCTGCCACAGCCTCCTACCAGTACCAACAGAAGGTGTAGACTGAGGTTCTTGGGCTCCAGATAACTTTGCTCGCCATCTGGTGGTTACCCCAAAGGATGCAAGGGGACCTGGCTGAATTCGTCATTAACACTAGCTAGTTCATATTCATGGAACTTTACTTATTGTCAAGTTACTTACAATAATTCATTATCTTCTTGTGTACGCAGTATATAAACGTCAATAATTCATTCCATAAATCACAGTTCATCTCATTTGCAATAATAGAATAAATAGAAAAGCTCACAAAATATTCACTTCCCAATATATCACATTGGATTAAATACATTGGGAAGAGACAATACAAATAAAGTGCAAATCAAATCATTTGACAAATGTTTGTGTCAAAATGTTATTAGTATTTGGATGCTCTTTAATGTAGAGAACGATTGTACTAGAGTGGCCTATCGGCACTGAACCCACTCAAAATAGTGAATGAGAGTGCTACATTAGCATGTCAAAGGCTAGGTGCTACGTAGCCAGTCCATAGGATTGCATTGGTTTGACATGCTAATGCTAAGCTAGTTAGCACAACCAACAAACAACCATGACAGACAAACAAGTAGTGATGTTACGAGATGTGCCGAAGGCTTCGAAGCGTGTGTCGAGTAATGGAGGGGACGTTTCCACGAAGCGCGTATCGAGGCTTGCTTCATTTAGAGGGGGAGCCAAAAATGATGACGTCCGAAGCCTCGTTGCCTGGCTGAACCACGTGACTACTTCGGAAAGTGGTTCATATTTTGCTGCGACGTCTGACAGCAGAATAAACCCCTCAGGCGCCGTTCAAAATGTGGGTTTTGATAGAGAGTTGTGGTGAGTCGAGAGTTTGGATAGTTTGGATAGAGTTTTGATTGTCTGCATACTAGAGTTTGGATAGTGTTTATATAGTTTGGATATGGTTTGGAGAGTTTAGAGAGAGAGAGAGATAGTTTGGAGATTTAGGAGAGTGAGGAGAAAAAGCTAGGTGATAGGAAGGAGCAAACCAGAAAGTGGAAAATTTCCCCTGTGTGGGAACATTTTGATTTTTTAACTCCTAATAAGGTAAGCTAAATCTAACATTATTACAGAAACATTAGGTTTGCTTATCAAGAATTGTATTTTTCACCGTTTTCAAGGTGAGGTGTTTATTGTGTGTCAAAAAAGGGAGTCGTTTAAAACCAGAAACTGTTGAAAACCTGTTACTTCTGAATAAAATGAATAAAATCTCCCCTTTCCTGTACAGCATATTCACTACAATCTTCCTAGTTCCACAAGCACTTTCACTGTCCTCTGCCTGCATAAGGCCATGCCATTTTCCTAAGGTGACAGAAAGACATTATTACACAACCTGCTACATTATATGATACTACCATTTTGGGGAAATTTACACACACAGAATACATGAAAATATATTTTATTATACACATATGTGATCATTTATCTATAGAAATTATTTGATCATACTTTTTTTGTTTTGTTTTTCATAGTCATTCCCAACAGCCATAATGAACAATGATTCAATGCATCAGGCATGTGGTTCAGATACAGCTGCCTGTGATTATACAGTTGACCAGTAGGTGGTTTTGTGTGCTCATGAAGCTTCAAGAAATGAACCCTTTCACGAACCAGTTGGCTCAAGTGGTTCAATGCCTCATGAGGCTTCATCTCACCATCACTACAGACAAGACTCGCCAATTCCCTTAACAATCCCGACATACTCTGCGACCAAATGGCTTCTACTCCCGCGGTGGACGAGGACTGAAAGAATATAACCATCGGATGAGTATTTTGATAAGCTAAAAAGGTTATTTTAATGGAAATGAGCGCTACTGACCTGTGGCAGCTATCCAGTGTGCTTCCCCGACACACTACTGAAGGGGAAATGGCACCGAGTAGCTTATAACAAGCAGCACAGGCTGAGCGAGCAACGTGATTGGTTGGCCACAGTGACAGGAGAGCAAAGGTGAGGACGTAACTGTCACATGACTAGGACGACGTATAAGTGACCATAAACAATTGTTTTCCATCCATCCATTCTCTATACACCGCTTTATCCTCACTTTGGTCGCGGTGGGCGCTGGAGCCGATCCCAGCTGACTCGGGCGAAGGCAGGGGACACCCTGGACAGGTCTCCAGTCTGTCGCAGGGCTACATATACAGACAAACAATCACACTCACATTCACACCTACGGGCAATTTAGAGTAACCAATTAACCTCAGCATATTTTTGGACTGTGGGAGAAAGCTGGAGTACCACGCATGCACAGGGAGAACATGCAAACTCCATGCAGAAAGATCCCAGGCCCAGGCCGGTATTGGAACCGGGGATGTTCTTGCTGCAAGGCGAAAGTGCTAACCACTACACCACTATGCAGCCCCTAAACAATTATTTTGTATATTTTATTTTAATTGGATCTTCTATTATTTTAATATAGTCCTGAGTTACAGACAGACAAACCAATGCTGATCGTCACATAACTCCACCGCATTCCTTGGCAGAGTAAACATATGATGTAAGTTTTGGGTCAAATGTGATAAAGGAATTAATTATCATATGCAAAGGTACAGATTTGCGATGGACAAATAATAAATTTTCTCTTTTTCTGTCTTTCTTAACAGCCAACATGTAAATTAAAACCTCTTTTCTGTAATTTTACTGGTTAGCTGTAATTTAGAAAAACAGGGAAAATCCATAAAATAACACAATTAGCTCAAAACTGTTGTAAAAATTATTTAGATTTTTTTTACAGTGCAGAGCCTACCTTACCAGTCTTTGCATGCATTAAGAAATAATGCTACATGGCTGGTAATTAAAAGGATTCCTGGAGCCGTCATGACAAAGCACTGAGGTCTTTACTATTCAAAGGGGAGCAACCTAATCTGTGCTAATGGCTCCGCATGCTAATCGTATGTAGGTTACTTCTGACTCTGCTGCATATTGGATTATAAAGTCTAACTTGGTGTTATTTCAGGTGGATCATCAATGAAAACACTCATCTAATCCACTCAGTGCTTCCATGACATCCATCAGGACAAAGATAATTTATTCTACATACAATCTGGAAGAAGATCATGTTGCTTGGTCCCTTTATTTAGGCTACATGAGGTTATTTCTGCTGTGATATAAAAGCATCCCATAGAAAATTCAGAAGCTTTTCTAAAGAGTTGTGTTTTATCTTGTTTATATTGTTGAAATTGAGTTAATCATGTAACACACAGATGAAACGTGAAGTAATTCAGCCTTTTTAGCTAATTTTCGTCCAAATGTGAATTAAATTGACAGTAAACAACACAGAGTGTGAAGATAGCGGCACTGGAAATTTTGTTTCAGAAAAGTTCCAGAAAGATTAATTGCGAGTGTTTAGCGCAATCAACGCTTCTCTTAAATATTCAACTCATTAAATCTTAATTAAAATCTAAATTGAAATGACAAATTGCATTTTACTGGGGAAAAGTTAGGTTCCTAATTTTTCTGTGTGTGTTTTTGAACAAAGAAACCCTCTTCAACGCCGCCTTATTCTGGGATTTGTTGACAACATTTTGCCAGAGTGAGGAAACACTGATGTACGTTTCCATTTACCTCCACAGAAACATGTTTACGGTTATTGTGTGTAGTTACTGGGCAAATTATGTGAGTTGACCTGTATTTCTGAAGGAGTAGATGATTTCTTTTCAAAAAGCTGAGAGAACAGAGTTCTATGTGTGAAGAAAGGACTGGACCCAGATACATGTTATGTATGGCTACTGGCACATGGATTGCACCTGTATATATAGTGCTTTCTGATTTTTCTTCTTAGCAGTTTTCAAAGCACTGTGTAATTCTCCCATGATCCTTTTCACACCTTAGTGTTCAGTTTCTCACTCAAGGACACCTGCAACTCGTGGAGTCCTCTCCGTTCCTTGAGCTTCAGCCACCTCTTCTTGGAAAAACAGATATTCAGACTTCAAAACCACACAAATTCAAAATTACCATCCATTACGACCCATTTTCCATGCTACACTTTCTTGTACAAAATTGCATTTATTGAGAAGTTGATTTGTGGCTTTTGTATTTAATAGAGATTTCTTCTACCAAGATGGTTAAATGCACAACTTTCTTTTGATGTCCTTTCTCTGCCACTGTTTCTTTTTGTGTGCAAACCGATCAATTAAAAGTTTAATTGTGTTAGGGTGCTGACTTGATCATTTAGTATAGGGGTCAACCGATGATTGGAGATCACCTTTCTTTGCACTACCTCATTGTGTGTTTACATGTCCAAGATTTTATTCATACATTTTCTTATGTGTATTTTATTATATGCTATTTGCTTCATTTTTGATTCTTTAACTCAGGGAATAACACAATAATTTCATTGTATTGTCTGCAGCTTTACAATGACAATAAAGGTCTTGAATCTAGGAAAGCAAGATGGATGTACATTAAAAGTAATATTTAACCAGCATGTAACAGCAGAGAACCTGTCATTCATAACTAGACTTCATTAATAAGGGTGACTATAACTGAATGTGTAAAATAGAAATAGGAGAAATTACATTATCTCCTCTGTTTACGTGGAATCTACTGAGATTGATCACTTTGTCTTCTGCAGTTCTCAGTTTTCCTAATTTTCCACTTTTTTATCACTTTTATTGCCCACTAAGGTGCAGATCCTTCCATCCTCTATACACCACTTTATCCTCAGTGGGTCGCGGGGGGTGCTGGAGCCTATCCCAGCTGACACGGGCGAAGGCAGGGGACACCCTGGACAGGTCGCCAGTCTATACAGACAAACAATCACACTCACATTCACACCTACAGACAATTTAGAGTAACCAATTAACCTCAGCATATTTTTGGACTGTGGGAGGAAGCCGGAGTACCCGGAGAAAACCCACGCATGAACAGGCAGAACATGCAAACTGCATGCAGAAAGATCCCAGGCCCAGGCTGGGATTTGAACCGGGGATGTTCTTGCTTCAAGGCGAAAGTGCTCACCACCATACCACTGAGCAGCCCCAAAGTGCAGATCGTAAAGCTTTATTCTTTTTTTTCAGATTCTGCTTCAGGTTAATCTGTGGTTGCCTTCTAAATTAGCTGCTAGCCGCTAGCGTAGCCTTAGCCACGGTAAGACAAGCTAATTTCCTGGTTTGTGTTTCTTGTTCAATTTTCTCTACTTTAGCGACTTTTCTGAGAACACAGAGTGAGTAATCAGTTTAACAATAATCGATCAATAATTTACCAATACAATGCCAAATACTGGCTATAATGATCAGCCAGACTGTTTAGCACAAAGAGCAACATACTGAACGAGATGTTTTAGAGAGCTTACATTTCAATGTTGTCTCTAAAATATTCACATAAGATAAAACTTTAGCAATCCCAAAAGAAATTCTTGCCATTTTGAAATCACGTGTTTATATCTATGTCTAAAAAAAGCAGAATTACAGAAGATTCTGACTGAACACAATCAGACTTGCCATGTCTAACCCCACATCTTTCCCAGTATGCAATAAATTTCGAGGACAAAACATAATAAGCATGAACTCCTCGTCCTTCCCACGTAGAAGCAGAACAAAAATATCCCACATTCAGGCCCGTGTTCTTATTCAAACCCTCAACATGAGTATGCAAAGGTGATAACAAGCGGTCATGCTTCAGTATGTTGCTTCGAGAAATAGCTATTAATAATTGTGACATTTTCATAAAATGAACTGAAGGAATAATTAAGAGACACCTCAAAACAACTTGAAACCAATTTCTCTTTGTATTTCTGCCTTTGAACAAGTTCCATTAAGGTTATCTTGAAATGTAAAGTTATTAGTTGTGTCTCTTTGTGTTTCTTTATTTGCAAGCAGCAGAAACACAGCAACTAAAGCAAAAATGTGTAGAAGAGAGTACAAACACCTATGGAGAAGAAACCTCAAATTAAAAAAAGTCACAAATCCATAAGCATACACAGAATGAATAGGATGAAACAAATTTAAATAGCAAATAGTTTAAGTAATGTGAAGATGGTTGTAGTCATTTTTATGTGTGTAATCTGTGTATAAAGGCGTGTGTCTCTATTTTTTAAAATTTTATTTTCAATATTTAGTTTATTTTAATCATGTTTAATTCAAATTTCTCACATTTGAGACAGAAATTCATTAAAACTGACACAAAATGTTGCTGTTAAATGTACCTAAAAGGTAAATGGTGTGTTTATTACCGGATCTTGCTATGATACTCAGACAAGTGATTTAAACTCAATATTTAGATTGAACATATTGTTGCTTGTAAAAAAGCTGGAGATTCTGAAAAACTGAAAGTGAACTAAATATCTACAATTAGTCAGCTTCAGAAATGCAACCACATTTTTACCCTTTTAAGTGTGCATGCACGTACTGAAATACACTTTTGTTCATTCAACTCCTTCTCAGGTTTGCATGTCATATCTACTAATTAACACTCAGCTCATTTAGTAGGAAAGCCATCACTTGTTGATAATTGCTTGCTCAAAATGAATCGTTGGTTTCTCTTAGTAATATTTTACATTCTCAACATTAAAAGAGAATTTTTGTCTGTTTCAACCTGGAGTGTTTTATATTATTGTAGCTGTAAGTGTAGCTAACTTCACTCTTTACCTTCATTGTAGAGACTCATGGAAATGAGTGACTGAACAAAACAACTTGTAAACAGCATTAAATGGGTAAATTAGCATGAGCTTCCTGCAGCATTCCAAAAAAAAGCCATTTTGGAAGGTTTTTTTTTTTTGTCTGGTGAGAGTTAAACACAGAAATTAACCACCTGGAATGGACATCTTGCTAACTGCATTAACAATCTCCATCCGAGGATATTTAGTGGCTGGTTTAATCACCAGCATATCCATCTGTGCACATGTTTACATGCTTGGGGTCGACTTAAAGGGTGGAGATGGAGGCAGAAACACAACAGGATGTCCTGAAAACAACAAATTGTTGGATACTGGTGGGCCTGCATTTTTGCTTAGCTGCCAACTGAGGAGGAAAAGGATTCTTGCAAAGAGCGAAACCTGTTGATGACAGACTTGGAAAAGTCCATAGATGTGAATAATTTCAGTTGTGGAGCTACAGCCAGTGAATCTGCAGCTCGGATAAACACTGGCATTCTTCAGATCATCTTTTCAAAATCAACTGTAGAAACAGCCAAAGGCTCAGCTCTCTATACAGTAAATAAAAGCAAGACAGTTAGCAAAATGTGTGTTCCAGGGGACTAAATTCTGTGTTTACTTTAAAACAGACTCAACAATAAGATGAATGCATAACAAGAAAATCACTCACTGAGCGCAGTACTCTGTCAAGGCTGCACAGTCCTATAGTTTCCGACGGATGAAATCTTGAAAAAAGTTGTGGCAGAAATCACAGCACTATAGAATGTGGCCATTTAATATAGATGTACCCACAAACAAAATGACCTTACGCTGAGCACAGGCATGTGTTATGTATGTGTACGTTATGTACGGATACCGAATTGCAAGACCTAAATATGTAGCGGAAGGCGGGAATTGATGGGACTCGGAAACACCCCTAGAATTTAATCAGTTGTTTCTTGTATCATTTCCAACCAATAAGTCTCAATTTGTAGTAGGATCACTTTCATGTGATCGTCAGCAGGCAACTGATGTAGTGTTCACTTGTCATAATTACAGTGACGCTGTGCAGCTATCTCACAATGATACAGAAATCCTCAACAAATCCATGGATACAGACTATACTCCGCATCACCACCACGATCAAATCACTTGGTCTTCGTGTTATTGCTGACCTTCCCTGAAAATTTCATCCAAATCCGTTTGTCTGTCTTTGAGTAATGTTGCTAACAGACAGACCAACAGACGGACAAATGTATGCCGATCGTCACATAATTCCATCGTTCCTTGGCGGAGTAAAAAAGCCCTGCTTTCTCAGAGGTACCGCAGTACCTCAAATAACCACTTGAGGCTGCCTCCAAAAGCAATTCAGTCCCCATAGGCCCCCATGTTAAAATGCCCAACTTCACAGCAAAAATAAACATATTTACAGCCTGGTACAAACAGGGTTTTGATCTCTGTAGCTAACTTCCAACTGTACAGTGGATTGACTTTCATACAACTCATCTGTATGAATTGTATTAGGGCTTAAAGCTACACATAATTAAGGGCTTAAAGGTCTCCAACCTTTTTTGCATCATAGACTGTTTTCAAGCAAGACAGCTTTGGACTGGTCATCACGCACGTAACAGATAATTAAAGTTTTATTTATTTAAGAAAAAATTCTAAAATTAATAAAAGTACTTTTTTTGCAAAATATGTATTCATTTTTTCATCTGTCCCTCCCTCTTCTCAAAGAAGAGGTGTTTGTTTGTTTGTTTTAATTAATTTTGGTTAGATTGATGGCTTAATTTAATGGCTGGCATTCACAGCTGATAGAGTCAAGTGAGGGAAGCAAGCAGAGATGGGAGTGACGGGAAGATGATCAAGTCATTTCTCAAAATAAAACACTGTGCAGACTCTGTCAGATAAAAAATAAAGAATAAATGTGAGGAGTGTAATATACTGTCACTAGTAAAACAGCAGGTTGTAAAAAAACAAAACAATGTTCTCCTTTCACATTAAAATTAGCCTGGTAAACATGTAATATTAACCTGTCATCACAGTTAAAAGCACTTTGGGTCAAGTTTTGCTGTTTTAAACATGTTGTGCAGATAACTGTGACCCCACAAGTGAAAGGATTTGAGTCCTAATTCAATGTAACAGACATACTGTATGAAAATACATAAGGTGAGTCACTAAATGAAGAAACGCCTAAGCTGACCAAATAGGTACAAAATAAGCATCTGTGTATAAATTTCATGGCAGGTCATCCAGTCTTTTGCCTCTATAATCCAAATTAACCAATACGGTGGTTGCACTGAAGGAGATGAAGGGCTCCCAATACTTGAAGAGCTCTTGCTAGTAGTGCTAGAGATAAAGCAAAGGCATCACTAATCATTAAGAATTAGTCTCAGGCTTTTGAATATCTGAGCAAAATTCTAATAGTAATTCATGTAATAGCTGCTAAGCTAAAGCAAACTTGGGGAATTTGGAGCTGCAATTAAAAAGTGTAGATTTATGTTCAGCCCGACGAGTCAGCCTGCGACAAAATATTCCACTTTGCTTTGAAAATCAAACTCTCCACGTTCTACCTCCATGTGGTACATGTAAATACTGTATTTAGCAATTGTGTAGAGAGGCTTTGTAGAGTGTGAACAAGCCAAAGGTACGAATCAACAGCAGAGAGGTAGATTATAGTGCAGTGGAATTCAAATGGTCATTTTACTATGTTTTGACTGTTCTCGGTAGCTACCACAAGAAACGTGAATTCAAGTTTTAAAAAAAAAGGCCTTTTTCAGAGGCACTTTTCTAAACCCGTAGAGATAAGTGGTTGATAGAAAAATAAAGTATTCTTGCTGTGGATTCACCAAAGTCTCCATTTCATGCGGTCTGTAAGGGCCACCCAAGAGCCTGCCATTACACAAACCGATGTTAAGAACAAAATGTGTCCTCCTTCACTTGGATTTTGTGTGCGGCGGACAGCGTGATAGCTTGGACAGTCGAGGGGTCAGCGGCTGACCTTGAAATCTGTCTCTTCAGATGAGATAAGAGTTCGGATGGGAAGCCGCAGACAGGAGCAGCACTTGGTCTGGCTTATCCTCGGCTCTGTGATGTCTGCTGTTAAATGACCTGTTCGCCGGGATTTTTTGTCCTCGCCTACATCAGCCCTTCACCTGACAGGGTGACAGCTCTGCATCAAAGGGTTTAATCATCACAGTTATCGCACACAGGTAGCTGGATATTTCCCCCTGTGTGACCCTGGCGGCATCATTAAGCACTGAACCTGTCAGCAGGCAATCTTTTGATGACTTAAGTCTGGTTGGATGCATATGCACAACACCGCATGTATCCACAGCGAACTCCTTTTTCTGTCTTGTGTGATTGGACTGTGACAGCCAGGCTTAAGGCAGAAGCAATGGTGTTGCAAGCTGATAATTATTCTAACTTTTTCTTTTGTGCTTGTTGACGGCTGGAGAAACTTTGATAGAAGCAAAGACCTAAAAGATGTGTGAAAACAAGACATTCAATGAGTGAAAAAAATGGGGAAAATTACACCCTTTGGGAACGTAGATTTAATAAATGTGGACTAAAAGGTTTAGTGTTTTGATTTTTCCGTGCCCCCCCCACCCCCTTTCTTCTCCCAAGGGGGGCTTGAATTTACAGAGTAATTAGTTGAGTAGAATACACCCTCTAATTTAGCCCCAGCCCATCCTGCTCTCCTCTGCAGCAAAGTTTACATTTGGTAATGAATTAAGAGCCTTGTGCTATTAAAAGGGGGTTTTGCTGACATCTCTATAAGCTTAAGATAAGCTGGGCCTAAATCAAGAAAAATGCAGAGCAAGCACATTGCAGTCCAAGGAAATCTTAGTGAGAAAAGCTTTCAGCGGGAAGATAACAGTAGGTGTATTTGCCTTTGCATTACCCATAAAACATCATGGTTTGTCTTTCTTTCAGAATGCTTTTAGAGGGAAGTATGATTAGAAGAATGGAACACTTTTATCTTGCAACTTCACATCATAAAAATCTATTGTGACCATAATTTAGATGTAAAATTAAAGTTTCAAAGAACTGCATGTCGTTGACGCTATATTTAAAATTCTCCACACCGAGCGCTTCCAGTAGGAGAGTTTCCAGTACAAATCTGCAGCGAAAGTGCGCGCAGTGTTACATAACCGATGTGTTTCTGCCACTGTCTTTTTTGTGATGGATACTATATATACCCTTGAGATGGAAGCTCACAACAACAAAAGGATAATATGATTGTATTATGTTGCCTTTTGTAGAAAGTCCGGTAGTTTTCGCTCTCCAGGCTTCGTCCGTGATATTTCTTTCACATGGACCACAGTACAAGCGCTGTGAACACTGTAAACACTGCCTGTGTATAATGACAGCCAGTGTATATCTATCTACTGCAGAGAGGTGAACTTTGATGTGCACACTTCTGACAACTGACATCCAATGTGTTCCGGCAGCTTTAATTTTCACTCACGTCTCTTCGCAGTGAAAAAAACAAACAAACCTGCAGTTACATCATCCTCACAGCAGACTGTTTCAGGAAAGTGTTCATCAAAACAAATGAGTGGAAGATGAATGTGAATTAGCTCCACTGTAGGGGTCAATAATGTTAATTATGCTGGAAACAAGCAGTGATAGGAGTGTTATCTTTTTAGGCTTCATTTACCTCGTAGCCAAAACAGCTGGTGGTGAGGAGTCGCTTCCTGGCAAGTCACAGGTTGTGATTCATACAACAATCACTCTATAAATCCTTGTTAAAGTGTCCTTGAGTAAGACACTCAACCCTCATTTGTTAATATGGGCTCTGCCACCTCACACACACATTCTGCTACCTGATATGGTAGGTTTAAAAACTTGTGTCCTGAGCTTTATGTAGATGCTGCATTAGCACGTACCGCCGACGTCAATGTGTCCTCACACATGTCAAGAAGTGTTCACGTATGGCTTAAGAAACCAGACAAAGGGGCACTGACTCCCCAGATTCTAACTGAATCGAGGAGCAGAAAGATGTGCGATTCACTGAGGCCTCATCCTACAATCCACAGGACTAAAGGATCTACTGCCAGCATCCCAGTGTCAGACATAACAGGAAATTCCCAACAGTCCATGTTCCAATAGGCCAGAGCTGTTTTGGATGCCAGAAGGTGGTTTTAATGTTGTCTCATTCAGGTGTATATATATAGTAGGGTCGTATGTATAGTTATTTAATGGGGATTCCTATGTTCCCAACTCTATACTACATACTAAGAATGCATAAAATACTGTATACTAAGTCTACATTTTAATGTTTTCCTTTTTTGCAGTTAATGTAATAGAAATCAATGCTGTTTCTTGTTTTGCACCTTCAAGATATGGCGCAAAACTTGTGTCAGCTTTCATCAATCTGCAACCTTGGAGCGACACTGCAAAATGGTATCTTCTCGGTGAATTGTCTTCATCACTTTTCTACCTCAGTAATACTCAAAGTGCTTTTTTATAATACATTTCTAATTCACCCATATTCACACAACAGTGGCGATGGAACTGCCATTCAAGGTAGCGACTTTGGGTCCACTGTCTTGCCCAAGGACACTTTGACATGAATTGAACCTCCATCCTTGCGATTAGTAAACAACCCGCTGTATAACCTGCCAATGCACTGGATTCATCAGCATATGCAATCAGGTGTACTTTAGAGTAAAATCATGCAGTGCCCTGGAGGGAAGAAAGTATGTATTTGAATGTGTGTTGAATTCATATTCATATTTGCCACCATGGACAGCACCTCCCACCCCCTCCATAAAAATATGTACAATCTGAGGAGCAGCTTCAGCAACAGACTGAAACGACCCCTCTGCTCCAAGAAACGGTATGGGAGGTCATTGCTCCACACTGCAATAAGACTTTTCAATATGTCTGCATCTTACAGATCACAAAAGGACTCTATCATTCTGCCTGCTCTGTACATACTGGACACTTTACATTCTAAATGTTATTCATTACATCTGTAAACTTATCTCCACCTACGTATGCCATTTGCACATCTAAGCACACTCTCACTTGCACATTATGTTCATTTGCACATTTCTGTATCACTCTTGTATATTCTTGTATATATATATTTTTTCTTTTCTGGATTCTTATTTTGTTTTATCTTATCCTATTATATTCTATGCTACTTTGACTTTATACCTGATCCTAATATTCCATGCTGTCTTGTTGTTTACCCCCGTGTTGAATACTCATGCTGCTGTAACAGCAGAATTTCCTTCTGGGGATTAAAAATATCTGTCGAAGTCTAAGTCTATACTGATGTTCACTTCATTCAGAAACTAGCTAATGTGACTGTTCAAAAAGTACTTTATTTGGTCGGCTACATCAGTGCTAAAGATGTGATTAACTTTGGGCAGCCATTAAAATTCCTTTGTTATGATTTGTTCATATAATCATAAAACAGTGATTTTTGACACCCATTACTTTGCTACCCAGCAATATAAGCACCAGTGACCCAACTTTGGCTGTTTTGTTGAAGGTTTATTAGATGTAGGTCTAGATCTCAGATGGAGAAGTGCTTTGAGCTTAAAAACTTCATGTAATCTATTGCCAACACAGAAATCTTGCTTTCCTAATGTTGGTTTTAATTCTGAATGTTTGGTAAAATCAAACTCTGACTGAAACACCATGTTTGGCTTGTCTTGAATACATCTTTAAATCCGAGGATTAGGCCCATGTAAGACAAGATACATTTGCAAACTGCTCCTTGACGAATAGTGTTAATGTTATAATGGTGGCCCCTTCTGGCCTTCGCTGTCTGCTCTGTTCCAAGAGACAGTTTACAAAAGAAACTTCTGGCGCATAGACTTGTAAGGGGAGAGAATGGTCTAATTTTCATGAGTGGATTTACTAAGGAATAAGGAATAGTTCAGTCAAAATGCTTAATTATGTAGCTGTCTCTCCCTGTGGAGTGTGGGTCAGTATTAATTGCACAATCTGCACCTCATCTGCGGCTAATTTCATAATGATCCTCACTCCCTGAAGTCAAGCAGCAGAAGTTAAATGGCAATGTGCAAATACTACTGGCCCAGTTTGGGCTGAACTGAATATGCTAAAGTAGTTGCCCATGTCACTGTTGATAGCACACAGCGTTTGTCCTTTGCTGGACAGGCTGCTTAAAGGAATAAATAAAAATTAGGGACATGGATTAAGGATATTCTTACTTCTCCAGGCACCACTTCACCTCTACTTATGTCTTTTCATTGGGTTTGCAATTCAAAATTCAGTCTGAATGCAAAGTAAGATGTTTTGCGGCTGTATGACGTCACTGGGCTATGTTTGGCCTTTGCTAAATGTAGTAAATAGTCACACAATCAGAAGCTGTGGGGTCAACTTGAGGAGGCATGTGGATATTAACTGTGCTGCCCTAGTTTAATTATTTGTGGTTTGGCACCCAAAACTAAGTTCTACAAAATATTTTGGCAGAATTTCAAGAATTTCATATGTTTTCAGACCTGGGAATTGGTATTTTTGTTCAGAAAAAGATGTCCTACATGGGAACCAATTTAATATCCCCAGAAATAACATTCTCACAGCCATGAAATTTGGTGAGGACCGAAAACGTTTTTTTTTTAAAACAGAAACTCTGACAAATATTCAATTGCTGACCGTTGAAAAAGGAACCTTTAAACAAGAGTGGCATTGAGGCCCCATAAAGTTCCTGTGAGTATAGCTATATGGATTTATCCATACTTCCTACTAAAAATATTGTTTTTAGTCAAGATTTCGACAACTTTTGAGGCCTTGAACATCAGTGGAATATAATGTGTGGCAAATACAAACCAAGGTTCCTCTTATTTGCTATTTGTTTGACATGTGAACATGGAGATGTGGACTCTCATTGTAGGAAAAACCACAAAAACAGGTGTGCATATATAATAGAACAGAGCAGAATAGAATAGAATAGAATAGAATAGAATAGAATAGAATAGAATAGTTTTACTTACCCTGAAAGAAAATTAGTTTACTGTGGTTGAAAGAGTACGGAGCCCCCAAGGGGACATCCTTCCTGTTTGTGTTATATCCCTTCCTGTTGTACTTTTTCTCCTCCACGTTTGTATTTTATTCCTTCGCGTTTGTGTTTTTTTCCTTCGTGTTGTACTTTCTCTCCTCCGCGTTTGTGTTTTATCCCTCCGCGTTTATTTTTTAAGGAACACTTTTGTCATTTTTGCCCTCCGCCTTTATTTTTTAAGGAACACTTTTGTCATTTTTGTTGTTGACAAGTTGTTTTTCAAAGACGGAGTTCGCGTTCAAAGTCGAACTCCGCGTTTAAAAACGAAGTCCGCGTTCAAAGTCGAACTCCGTCTTGGGCCCGAGCAGTGTCACTCAGTCAGTCTGTTGAGCGTGCAGCAGGGGAGTCAGAGGACGGATTCCTACGGTACTACTTCCTGTCCAAACTTAGTTTGGAGGTTTGCTTTGCCTGGCACACCGGCTGATCATCACCTTGGGACATTACACGCCAAACGGTAAATAATTATTTTAATGAATACCACAGTGCTTCGTCTACTGTTCTGAACTCTGCTGATCTCAAGTCACATTAGCCCTTTCTGTATTTATCGCAGTTGGACTGCTTCGGTTTGCACGCTGGCATGAAGCTAAAAGGAGCGCTCGTTTTTGTCAACGTTTCTACTGACCAAACCGCGACTGTTTCTCTGAATGTATAAAAAGCGCACCGTCCCGCGCGCGGTCCCACTGAACAAAAACGAGCGCTCCTTTTAGCTTCATGCCAGCGTGCAAACCGCTGTCACTCAGTCAGTCAACAGACTGACTGAGTGACACTGCTCGGGCCCAAGACGGAGTTCGACTTTGAACGCGGAGTTCGTTTTTAAATGCGGAGTTCGACTTTGAACGCGAACTCCGTCTTTGAAAAACAACTTGTCAACAGCAAAAATGACAAAAGTGTTCCTTAAAAAATAAAGGCGGAGGGCAAAAATGACAAAAGTGTTCCTTAAAAAATAAACGCGGAGGGATAAAACACAAACGCGGAGGAGAGAAAGTACAACGCGAAGGAAAAAACACAAACGCGAAGGAATAAAATACAAACGCGGAGGAGAAAAAGTACAACAGGAAGGGATATAACACAAACAGGAAGGATGTCCCCTAGGGGGCTCCGTAAAAGAGTACAGTTCCCACCACCACAAATAAAGATAAATGAGTAAAAATGTGCATTAAAAAAAAACAATAAGAATAACATAAATATATATGTCTGTCTGTCTGTCTTGAAACACATCAAAACGAGTTCTGTAATGGCGAGAAAAAGAGAAACGGATCAATACTGTGCTAACAGCAGCAAAAGAAAACAATACAGGAGTCATCATTCCTTCCTGGATTTACATTTCATTTACTTGCAGAAAGGAAATTCTCAAAAGTCATTTGAATGTCTCTGTCAAGCTTGATATCAATTTTCTATTGTCTTTTAACCCAGCTATGTTCTCTTTGTCCTGGGTGATGTGAATACGTGCATTAAAACACTGCTGCTTCCTGTTTCACTGTATCGGTGCGCCGTATATCGTCCCGATGCCCTTTAAAGCTTATAATCTGTGTATGCCATTTCTGTTTGTAGTGAATTTATTCAGCATTGCAAAGGATACTCCTACTGAATGTCACCACGCAAGATGCATATTCAATTCTGCATTAACAGGCGGCAGGGAACGTGAACCGGGTTGAATTCCTACCGGTTCTGGCAGCACTGACCCGTCTGCGGAGGGGCAAGTGATAAAAGGATTTTCAGAGCTCAACAGAGGATCACATCATCCTAAGACAGTTCTGATAAGCTTTTGTGCTCAAGTGCAGCTCTTTCAGTGCACTGATGCAACACAGTGAGGATCACAGCGCTCACCGGGTGGAAGCTAAAAAAACAGTCAAATTGTGTTGTTTCTTGCTAAATGCTGAGGTTCTGGTCCCCTTTATTACAAACACATACATTATTTTGGCAATTTAGATGCATATTCTACCACTTTTCATAGATTTTGCAAGTTTAAAAGCGAAGAACACCGTAGAAACTGAGCAAACTGACATGTTTTTTTGAACCTATTATTGCAGATCTGACCTAGAAAGAAAGATTCAAATGTAATTTATATCTTATATTGTTAAAATTATGATAAGTAAGTGGTGTGAGGTGCACTGCAAGGGAAGGAGATATACATTTTTCTAAAGCTGAAAAACACAAAGAAAGAAAAAGAAATAAGAAAATTAACTTTTGCAAGTACAGCACAAGCACAAATCTGGTAATTAGCAGCTTTCAATAGATCTAGCATTATACGTGCCACTTCAACATCACTTCAAGGACAAGAATTGAAAATCTAGTCAATATTCATTATGTTTCAACTTGAAATAGTCTTATTACGCTGCTAAATAACGGTTACACAGTGTGTTGTACATGCCGCCCTTTTTCTTGCAAGTGCAGTATTTGCTCACTGGGAATAAAAGATTACATGGAAGATTAAAACATGTACACACCAGGAGATATGTCATTAGGTAGGAAGTAAATATACTTAAGATTTGGAGATTATGAGGTATCAAGGAGGAAAATGTGTGCAGAACCACAGTGTGCATCAGTTCCCAGGTGCCTTATTTACTGCACGCCGTGCTGTAATTTCTTTGTTGAACGAGGTCACGAATAGCTCAAAGAGGAGTCGTCCTCCTCAAGATCAGTCATCTCGCAGTAGATTCTTTATTTCCCTCAGGAGTGGCTCTTTCAGTCAGGATTCACAGCCAGCATGTTCTGTGAGCTAAAGAGCTGCGAGGAGGTGCAAGAAAGTAGCTGATGCCCACTGAAACTGTCACTGGATTTGTTGCTTGGCCTTCATGTGATGTTTAGTCACTAAAAGGTGTCTGAAAAGTTGCCAAATCTGGGGAAAAAGTTGCTAAGTTGGCAGCCGTAGTGGTGAGCAAGCAGCTGATTTAGGGAATTTGAGCAATGATGAGTAGATACAGTTATGTTTGTTTATGGCCTTTTGTGTGAGATACTCCTGCCGACGCGCAATTTTCCTTTATTGGCAGTCGCTGCAGAGTATCATTGTGCTCACCACAGGTTGAATAAAAGACACATTCATCTGTATTTATTCACCTGTAATGTTTCATCCTGCTCATAGATCATGTGTAATGTGTGAAATATGACTGAAACTGCACTTCCAGTCAAAGGTTTGGACACATTTTCTCATTTAATGGTCATTCTTTATTTTCAGGGCTATTTACATTGTAGAGTGTCACTAAAAGATCACTGAGAGAATGCCAAGAGTGTGCAAAGCAGTCAAAGCAAAGAGTGGCTATTTTGAAGAATAAAAAATCTAAAACATGCTTGACTTACTTTTACTTACACGTTTTTTATTTACTACAAAATTTCATATATGTTCATAGTTTTGGTGCCTTCAGGAAGAATACACAATGTAAATAATAAAAAATCCTGAAAATTAAGAAACCATTAAATGAGAAGGTGGGTGCAAACTCACCTTAGCGTATTTAGATTACTTTTCAGATTTTCTGGGGCTTAGATTTTCTATATTTATCAGAACTTTAGCTTATCTTTATTAGGACTTCAGATTTCATATTTATTACTCTATCTTTAACTTTCATGAGATTCAGTTACCAAGACAAATTCAATAGCAAAGCTTTTTTTTTCCAATTCAGGTTTTTTAAACTGCTCATTGTTAGCAATTACTTGAATAGTTGCATTTTATTATCCTTACACACATACACATTTCATCCATGCAACCTTTTTGCTGAATAAACTGCATAACCTGAACATACATATGCAGCCATTTTGCTGAATATATAGGAAAATATTCACTATTTTCCTCTGTTGTGTCAGCTAAACAAAGTATTTGCTGATGGCCAGACAAAGACAGTAAAGTTTGCTCAACGCAAAAGCCGAGAAAGAATTTTAAAAAATTAAATAAAATTATTCCTTCAAATAACTTTTAAAGGATGTCTTGTGGGTTTGATAATGGATCACGTTCCTCGCAGACAGTGTAGCCATGTGATTCTGTTATGTTTGAGTTTTTATGAAGATGATAGAGATCAAAGACTTTCATGCAATGCACTTTGGTTTGTTGAAGAGGATTTCTTGCAAATGACAATGCATTATCCTTGAACATTTGTCTGCACTCCTGAAAAATCAAAAATGAAAGTGATGAGCAGGTACATCTATTCTTAATGGAAGTTTTCCTTTCTTTTTCTGCTCAACATGAACCCAAAGATAGAACATGAGACCCCGTTAAAAGCATTTAAAAGATGAGTTTATTGTTACAGTCTGTGAAAAGAGAATCTACTTGAAGGCAACATGGAATAGGGCGACCTGGTTGGATGTCTCGGTGTGACAAGCTCAGTTCTGGTGGATTTGGAAGGTCACAGTAGAAAAGCTGAATGGCAGAAGCGAGGTCGTAGCAGCTTGCTGGAACCACTGAGCATGAAGGTCTGCACCAATAGATGGATTCCCGATGTGTGAATGAGGCCGAGGTCTGTTGGGAAGCTAGAACCCGAGGGGTAGATGGAGGGTAGCCGCAGAGTAGAGGAGCATAAACTTGGAACAAAGTTGGCAGAGGTGATTCTGCCACAGGAGCAAGCAGAGGAAGGAGGGTTGAACCGGGGTTTAAAAGCTGCACGATGAGGTTGAGGTGTGAAGAAAGTAGGTCAGCACATACAAATGCACAGCAAGAAAAATAGAAGGGTAAGGATGCACAAACAACAAAGGAAGTGCACGAAAAAAAGAGTCTAAAGCAGCGGTTTCAAGGGTTTCTCATTTAACCCGCAAGATCACCATAGTAACTTATCCTGAGGAGATTCTGTGGAGAGTCTGAGATTTAAATTGGATGAAAAAAGCACCACAGTTTCAATGACTGATGCAGATTCCGAGCTGAAGAAATTGAACCGTACATTCATCCTGAGACTGAATGAAGCTGCACAGTCATGCAAACTACATGTCTCACGTTGCTACAGGAATCTGTCTGCATTCAGCTGGTGAATGAGAAATACATAAATATTTACAAGTGGTAGCACGTGATTAACCCTTAAAAAGCCGGGACCTAGTACACTCGGTTCACGCTTACTTGTACACACAGCCGAAACTGAACGTTCTGGACTCAACACGTGTGACTTGTTTATGATTGCTAATTAACATAAAATATGCACACACCCGTATGTTTGGTAAGATATAAACATTGGCGCCAAATTTGCTTATTTCAAACGATAAAGCCGTATGAGCTGTCATAACGAAGCCGCAATTACAAAGCTCTTAACGGGCCTGCGTACCGGCCGAAATTCAATATGGCGGACGTCTACGACAATGCGACCTTGCAAGACTTGATCGATATTTTTATGGATTAGGTGGTTTTTAGTATATGTTTTAGTATATGTACTTCTCCAGAAGCATGGCCTTGTAAGGGTTAAAAATATTACATTATTTTGAGGCTTTGTAATTAATTAATCATTATTAATAACAATTTTGTCAAAGAGCAATATTTGACTCAGCAAGCAAAGTTTTGCAATTCAGATCATTTTCGGTTGATGACTGAATCGATGAACAGACACATATGTGAGCAAAAATGTTTATGTTTCAGTGATAGCTATCTGCAGTTTTCATCTGTCTACTACATCCACAGATTACGACAAACTTAAAGCCCACTGTCACTGTCTTGAAAAGTGGTCTACTATGGGATGGCGACACCATTTGCTGGTAACAGGACTGCCATAGCTAACATTAGCTCTGGTGCTAACAGCAACATGTTTTGCATTGAGGTGATACCGTCGGCTTTACGTGTTGCAGCGCTAAGACAACTCTTTGTTGCACAGTTTGCACACAACTGCGCTTTTATCCAAGCTGCCATCAGAAGTTTTTTAAAAGAAAACCTTCCGCCCAACATGCTCAACACTGTCTTGACCTCCTTCACTGTTCACCAAGCTTTCTTGTGCACTGGTTCACTCAGTGCTTCCTGTGTATTTTCTTCATGGCTGGCAAACATACTATAGGTGCATGCCAGAAATTAGGGAATTGAGAAAGGTGCAATTAAATGTGTTATTTTTTTAATGCGTTTTTTAAATATTAATTAGCCAAAATGAACGCTCAAGCCTCAGTCCTAGTTTTTATATGTGGTCCTGATTTGGAACTGCAGCTAAGAGAAGACAAGAAACTTGGTCAATAACATTAATTTCACTTCATTTTGGCCAAGAAAGTGAAGTAATTTCCACATATCCTTCATTATGGGACTGTGGCAGACCTAAATATACTTCATATTGGGCTTTCATGAGTGAAGCTTCAAATTTCAGAGCTCTAATGTGCAGCTGTCGAGTTAGAAATAAGTGGCTGAATAGAGAGAAATAAATATTTTGACATACACGGTTAACAATTTGCTAGCAGCTTTCCACTCTAATCATTTGCAGCAGTAACGATTAGCTTTTTGTCATCCATTATAACAAACTGATAAAGTCAAGAAAAAGCCAAATTCGCCCTAAAATTCCGATGAGGAAAAGCAGCATTAAACAACAAAATGATCTCATTTTGTTAAGCCTTAAGTTACTCAAAACTTTGGTAAGGATAAGTTACTGCCTGGACAATGAAACAATAACTTTTTACCCAGTGTTTGACTGTTTTGATGTGTTTTTTCCACCATGCTGTCCTTGTTAGAGTTAATGACAAGCTGCGACTTTCTTATTTAGTTCCTTCAACACCGGTGTGGCTGACGCGTCTTTATCCTTAAATGTTTTTCTTTGTTGTTAAAAGGCACTTGTTTCTGCATTTATAAAGAGTCTGAATAGTGCAGGCCTTGATAAAGTAAAGTGCCCACTGCAGACTGGATCAAATAGAATAGAGAAGCGAGGATTCCTAATTACTGCCTTTAGAGTATAGGGGGAAAATATTTTGTTTTTCTTCACTTTCTTCTCCCACCCCAGGTTATGTGTTTCGATGCATAAATTCTCTTTATTGTTTTCCAGTTGTTCACTCACTTAAGCCGTTTCTTGCATTTCCAGTAACTCATCTGCATAAACATGTAATCACAAAATCTGCGATTGTCCACACTTTATTTGTTTGTCCTTTTGTTTGCATCATTATTTCCCTTTAATGCACAGATGGATGCATTAAAATTAAATTAGCATGCCCTCAGACGGGCACCAGCTAAAACAGCAGCACCTCGGTTCTCCTCCTGCAGCTTGTTATTGCAAGCTGTCAGGCTGCGTGTTGTTAGAAAACGGTAAAATTATTTTTCTAAGGGAAACACTTTCGAATTTAGAAACATTTATGTAATCCTCGTTGCATTTGCATACGACTCTGTGCAGTTTGTGAGAAGAAAGGGGAGGTGAAATCACTCGACGGGATGATTGTGTGCTTCCCTCGGGGGGGATTCGGATCTCCAACCCCGCCCCAGCCCTTCCGACGTTGGGAATAGATTGATGTCTTTGAAATGCCCTCCAGAGTCCCTTTCTTCAGCCCGGGAAAGATATGATGACAGTGTTACTATATGTGACCTGAGATGCATGCTTTTACAGATAGCAGTGACACCAGTGGTGACAACAAACTATTCATTTTGGTGAAAATGTGAAATGTATTTCTGCTCGGCAAAGGCGCACACGGAGATGGATCTCGCAGCATATCATTAGTTCATGAATGAGTGTACATGTTTTTGCTAATGGCAGTGAAAGCAAAGCCCTGGCTTATCTCGCTGTCACCCACTTCAAGATCTGCTGACTCAGCTCTGGTGTCTAAGTGTGCGTTTTTTTTCCTTCAGGTATAAAGGGGCTGGAGAGACGTTTGCCGTTGTCAATCCTTGTAGAAAAATTCTGAATAAATAGCTCAAGGAAATTTGCGATTGCTCAGTTTGTATAATTAGAAAGCGGTATTTCACTTTAAGATGGAGGACATTTGTCATCAGGATCGTGCCTTTCTTTTATTAGCAGACTGACCTTGAAAAATACAAAAGGCCACAAAAGGCCTGGCGACCTTCCGTGAATTTGCAGCGTCTCTCTCTTGCAGTTGTTTCACGGTTTGTATGCAGCATTTCCCTTTTGCATTTGTTTTGTTGGTTTGTGTGTTTTTGCTTTTGCGGCATTTCTGTGAATGCATCGTTTTTTTGTTGCAGCATTTCTCTGTTGCATTTGTTTTATGTGTTTTGGGGTTTGCATCATTCCTGTGTTTGCAGCGTTTTGATCGTTTGTATTGCGTTTTGGCCGTTTGTATTGCGTTTTTTTGTTTGCAGCGCGTATGCCCTTGTCGGCCACCGTAACTTCCAGATTGCAGAGTATTTAAAAAGGAGCAAAAGCTTTAGTCTCTGCTGTCTGGAATGCAACAATATCGTATTCCACTTTATGATCAAAATGACAACAGTCAGACCAAAAAATGACAACAAAAACAAGACAGAATATTACAACACAAAATGACAAAAAATGGACAAACGACACAAGTGAGACAAAAGAAAGACACAAAACAACTCAAACAAGACAAAAACACTGAGTAAAAAACAATGTTTCATATTTCAAAACACAAAATAACAAAAATAAGACAAAAAACAAACAAGCGAGACGAAAAGGAAATGCAAAACAACACCACCTGAAATATTGTCTTTTTTTTCTTTAGAAAATATAAAACTTTTCATTCAGGGTTAGAGGTCAGACAAAGTTATTGTCACGAAATTGTATTTGCACTGATCTTGTTTTCATTAGAGAATGATACATATTTTACAAATATATCTGTATATCCAACATCTGCTTTTTTGCACTTAATTTTTTAAATTAAATACCACTTTTTTTTTTTTTTACTTTTCCAGATCCAAATCCAGCCAGATATTCACTTTTACAGTATATTGCTCTAGAATGGCATACTGCAGCTTTAAGGCAGATTTTGAGGCTTTATGTGTTCTATTTCAAGACAAATTGAGAGCTGATATTGATTTAACAGATATAAAATCCCCTCCACATTAGCTCAGCTAACACAGCTGCTCATTAGATCTTATGAATGCTACAACATTAACAGAAATACTGAATACGTTCTATTTTTTTACTCAGACTTGTGTCACAGTTAATGCAACTTACAAATGTGCCTCATACTTATGTTGTGTTTTAGATTTTAGAGTCTCCTTTTGTAATTGTGCTGCTATTACTTCTGTCTACTCTTTTTTTTTTAGCAAACAAAGTAGCTAAACAGTAGCACAGACCTCCAGCAGCTTTAGTAATCGTGACTTGTGTGCCTCCGGGAGCGAAAAAAGCAGTCAAATGATGTGAACACTGCGTGATGAAATTATGCTCACAGACTTCTGTCTAGTTATTCTTGTGGTGAGTTACTTTTTCCAAATAAAGGCACAAAACCCCCCTCATTTGTTTTTCTGAGTTTTTAATAATTTACTTCAGACAACATGTTTCCTCGACCCACGCAGAGACTCCATGAAGGCTGAGGCAAGCTAGTTTGTGTTATCAAAAGATATAAAAAGATCTAAAAAAAAAAAATGAAATACAGAAGATGAGCTCTTGATGCTGAACTGGAGGTCATAGCAATTTATTAGTCCAACAGTTGGTGCAGGTTGGGGTCCTGATGGATTTTAGCCTTTTAACCTCTTCTCATGGCTTTGTTTCCATGTTCATACAGACCTGTAAGCTGATGAGCTAATGGCGGTCTTTTACATCATTCCCAGAAAACAGCTGAGAAATGAAACATACTGAAAGAACACAAGGGCGAGTGGGGTAAGATGAGCCTGTGGGTTAGTTGAGTCACCTCTTTTTTCTAGAAAAGCATGGAAGGAATTGGTTGTGTGACCAAATATTTTTAAAGTGGTACCCGTTATGCTCCCCCAGTGAAGAGAAGGAGCACATGGAGGAAGAGGGGAGCACAATTTAGTTAACAAAACGTATTTTTGCTCTTCAAAGTAAATTTTTCTTTATGATTTATGAGCGTTGTGTCTGACCAAAACTACTTCACACATGTTAGTGCATTAGTAAGCTACAAAGTGAGGATAAACTTTTAGCATGAAGCTAGTTCTAAATGGCTTTAATGATGTTAAAATGGTTGCAGCGGGGTTATGTTGAGCTAGAAGACCAGGTCCACCTATGATTATTGGTAAATAACTATATTACTGTAGTTCTCCGTGGTGTCCCTAAAGTCTGGACACATAGGAAATCTCTAACTATTTTTTTTGCCTCCACAGATTAAATATGGCTATTATATTAAATATACACTGCTGTTCAAAGGTTTGGGGTCACCCAGACAATTTCATGTTTTCCATGAAAACTCACTTTTATTCATGTGCTAACATAACTGCACAAGGGTTTTCTAATCATCGATGAGCCTTTCAACACGACTAACTATAACAGAATGTGCCATTAGAAGACAGGGGTGGTGGTTGTTGGACATTGGCCTCTGTACTCCTATGTATCACCCTCACTGTACTTGATATGCTCATCTACACACTGCTTAAATTTTACTAGCCGCTATATATGTAGTAAATTTAATGCCAGAGTCGTAGAGCATAACGGTAAATTATGAATCAATTCAATGTTAGCTTGTACTTTGTACGGACCATCTAGCTTATCATACATGTATCCAATTGTGTGTTATATGTTCCATGTTTCCCACCCTCCTCTTCTCCCATCCCTCCACTCCTCCACCCCTCTACCCCTCTACCTCTCTGAAAAGTACTGAAAGTACTGAGGTTGTTGCACAGGAAACTGAGGCCAAAACAACAGAGGCTGCAGTGGAGGTGGAGACTGTGGTAACTGAAGCTGCTGATCAGGACAACTGGTCCCCAACCAGCATTAATGATGTCATTGTGTGAGAGCCTCTACCCCTCTACCTCTCTTCCTCTTCTGTCCTCCACCAGCCAGCAGGCAGATAGGTCCCCCCACATAAAGAGCTGGGTTCTGCTCAAGGTTTTTTTTCTGTTAAAAGGGTGTTTTCCTTGCCACTGTCGCCTCGGGGCTTGCTCTGGAAGTTCAGACATATGGGTTCTGTAAAGCATCTTGAGACAATATGACCTGTAATTGACGCTACATAAATGAAACTGAATTGAACTGAGGAGATATTCCATTAAAAATCAGCCGTTTCCAGCTAAGATAGACATTTACTACATTAACAATGTCTAGACTCTATTTCTGATTCATTTCATGTTATTTTCATTGAAAAAACAGTTTTTCTTTCAAAAATAAGATTTGTAAGTGACCCTAAACTTTTGAACTGTAGTGTGTATTTGATTAATTATCAAATACGTTCAATTTAATACATAAAAAAATGTATATTTAATAAAATATTGTTTAAAATTTCATTTCCTAAAAATATGCATTTTTGCCTATGAGTCCAGACGTTAGGGACACCCTGTATTTCACATTTTCACATTTTATAACCAACATGATGTCACATTTTGATTTTGAAACTGGTGGAAGACAGACCAGGCTTCAGCTTCTCTTAAGGATTTCTAGAGAGCTGCAGGAGAGGTAAGGAATGGGAAGTCCATACGTCAGGTGGCTGAATGACTTTAAAGCAATTCATGGACAAAAAAACAACAAAAACACAAAAAGATAAGTAACCAGAACAGGGTTGAAGAGAACAGGATCTGCACACCTTGCATTATATAAAGATAAAAAAAATTGAATTTCATTTAAACCTAATTGATGGCACAATCTACCCTGACATTTTTTTTCCCAAAGGTTGAATTTACCCCGGACTGCACAGTGGCGTAGTGGTGAGCATTTTTGCCTTGCAGCAAGAAGATCCCCGGTTCAAATCCCGGCCTGGGCATGGGATCTTTCTGCATGGAGTTTGCATGTTCTCCCTGTTCATGCGTGGGTTTTCTCCGGGCACTCCGGCTTCCTCCCACAGTCCAAAAATATGCTGAGGTTAATTGAGTACTCTAAATTGCCCGTAGGTGTGAATGCGAGAGTGATTGTTTGTCTGTATATGTAGCCCTGTGACAGACTGGAGACCTGTCCAGGGTGTCCCCTGCCTTCATCCAAGTCAGCTGGGATAAGCTCCAGCACCCCCTGCGACCCTAGTGAAGATAAAGCGGTGTATAGAGAATGGATGGATGGATGGATGAATTTACCCCTTGCCATGGTCAAGTTGAGATAAGAAAACACTTTTTTTTTGTGGAAAACCACATTTTAAAAGCTGTTTATTTAAGATACAAATCAATCATTCTTAGGGATGCCCTACATCCTGTAGCATACATAGTGTACATGCTTTGTTTTTAGACATTACTGTCATGCCTTCACTGTAATGACACCTCAAGTAAAAACCAGCTCGATTTACCCCACTCATCTTGGTGCAGGCTCCTTTACTCATTGGCTGTAATACAAAGTATTACTGATAATTCTTCCACGGAGGCAGTGTTTACGTTTGGCGGTCTGTGCTGAGCAGAAAGAGTCAACGCCACTGACCAAGAAAACTAGATGTTTGTAGAAAAGGTGAAGAGGCAAAAAATCCATAGTCATTTTCCTCAACTCGTGTTCGGATAATCCACTCAGATAGAAGGTGAGCAAGTCAAGCTGAAGTGAAAGCAGGTCAGACTTCAACTGTGACTTTTTTTTTTCAAATTCAGTTTCATTCAGTCCTTTCAACCATTTTTTCTTTTCATGTTAAAAGGTGCAAAAGGCGTAACAAAAACACCCACAAGTCAAGATTTCAGCATCTGCCTTCTTTGAGATGCCGAGTTGAACCAGACACATGGCAGCTATTTTTATATCTTCTCGTCTTTATAAAACCACCGCAATAGGTATTCCCAATCTGCTACAATGTCCACTGATTAACACCTAAAGGCTGCCCACGCTTTTGGCTGTGAAAATGAAACCGGATGCAGACAGACTGTTACTGTGGCTTCATCTACCAGCTAAAGGAAGGCAGATGCTGCACAGTTTACTTGTAGAAATTTCTCTTTTTCCTCTCCAGCTCCATAAAAATAAATAATTCCCGCAAACTGAATTTAAGCACAATCTGTTGATGGTGAAAATTATATTTTTGGAGTTGCACACAAGTTTTGTTCACAGTTTTCTGGCAACGAGAGGTTGCATGAGCAGATTGGCAAAAGGGAAGTAGCAGAGTTACCAAGGAAAAACATGTTGAATGGTGTTAAGACGCTGATATTTTGTTGGGGGGAAGCAAGACCACGCCTTGAAATCCAGTAAGTGCACATTGTTTTACGTGACTTGGCAGAGGTCGTCGGCTTTGGAGGATTTTGTATAGTTTTGAAAGTGTGAGAAGGGATGCTGGACAAAAAACAGATGTGGTGTTATGGCGCAAGATCGTTTGATTAGCATCAAACATCAAAGTCTATGAACATTGAAAGTACCTTTAAAACAATACAGAATTCATGAATAATGCTATAAACATGTCAAAACTGGACTGTTAAATTGTTAAAAAGGTAACAAACTTACAAAAACCGGCACATTAATTGAGAGCTTCATCCAAAAAGAAGCTGTAGTTGATAGTCTCTAAAGCCAATATTGGGTTGTTGTGGATATTACAAATGTAAGAGTTTGATTATACAGGCCGAAGACCTTTAAATCTTTATACACCTATAATAAGACGATGAAAAATCTATTCTAGAAGCTCCACAGCTCCAATGTAATGAAGTTGGGGAGATGGTTTCTCTTCTTTTTGTGGTTTAAAGTCTTGCAGCAGAGATCTGAATCACTCTCTGCATGTTCACTGACAGGTTGAGAAGACCTGTTCAAGAGGTCTTATAATAGTCGAGTCAAACTGTTCTAAAAGCATCGAGGAGTCTCTCTGGGCCGCGATGAGTTAGAAAGGAGCAGAACTTGGCAGGAACTAATAAGCTCTTTCTTTCCTTGAAGCCTGAGATTCTTTGTTCACTTTGATTTAAGACCCACGAGTAAATTTATCCACTTTTTTTTCCTTTGATTTAACATTAATAAGTCATTTCTAACCCTACCAGTCACAGCATTAATTCTGTAGATTTACAGTTTTGGTTCAAGAGATATGTACAGCAGCCCACTCTCCACAAGATTACATTCCTGTTTAATTAAATTGCGCTCCTATTATGTTCAGAGGGACACATTTTCATCTGCATTATGTTTGTAACTTATGAAGTACACTTCATGCCATTGATTTTACTGCTTCACTGTCATTCCTTTTCCGACAACCGATCATATATTAGATGGGGATTGTCACCATAGAAACCTGCAAAATGAAGGATAAGCTTCCAAGATGCAGTGAAAGGGCATTGTTTTACCCCAACAGATATTTTCCTTAACCCGACCAAGAATTTTAGAAGAAAGTGTGATATTTTTGCAAATCTAACCACACAATTTCATTCCTAAAAAGAACCCAGAGGTAAACCGTGACCAAAAACGAAGAGAAGGATGATTTGTTGTCCATCACAAACCTTCTATTTTTCAACGTAGAGGTAATCTGATTAATCATCATCTCAGTGTTAAAAGTTGGTCTCTCTCAATGAAATATTCCCAATGTTTCTGAAGAAGCTCCATGGTCCTGGCAGTAAATTACAGACATAAATGTGTGCGTGTTTGACGTCCTGCCGTGGTCTACTAGGTAAGGGTCTGGTTGCCAGTTTATGCCACCAATAACCCCACCTATGTCCTTATGCAGGCTTTGTCACCCTCTCTGGCCACAAAATGTACTTGAGAAAGTAGTTTACTTGTACTGGAACTAAATTTTGTGTCAAGAGGATTGCTATGCAAGTTGACATGATGTTCTATGGCAACATTTTCCAGAAGAATTATATGAGGAGACAAAAACAGCTGGAGGCAGTTCCCCTGTGCATGATGTCAAATATAGCAAAGAATGTTGATACTCACACATTATACTATGACTAAGCACAGACCTGCAACATTCTGAAATACTCTGGTGACACAGCTATTGTGGCAGGTTTCAGGAATGGGCAGGAACCTGATGACAGCCTTCCCTGACTGGACCGCCAAGAACTGCCCTCTGCTTAACATCTCCAAGACCAAGGAGATGTTCCTGGACTTCTGCAGGTCTAAGCTACAACCTGTTTGTATCAGCGGGGAAGATATTGAAGTGGTTTAAACCTACAAATATCTGAATCTGCACCTTGTCAACAAACTGGACTGGTCTACAAACACTGATGCCCTGTACTGGAAAGGGCAGAGCCAACTGTTTTTCCCTTAGAAAGTTAAGATCCTTTGACGTTTGCAGTGAAATGCTGCACTTGTTCTACCAGTTGACTGGATGGGCTGTTGAAGATCGCTAGTTCGGTGCTCTACAGTAGTTTAGACTCAGTGAGGATGGTGGCCGAGGAGGCAGCACAGTTCAGTCCATTCTGACAAACACCAGCCATCCTCTTCATAGCATCCTGGCTAGAGTGAGCAGCTCATCCAATTTTGCTGCAGGACTGAATGGTTCAGGTGATCCTTTGTCTCCACAGCCATCAGGCTCTAGAACCGTTATGTATTAAAAGGGAAGCTCAGGCACTGGAAACGAGCAGCAGACACAAGGTGCATTTCAAGATGGCAGCGAGTTTCAAAAGGACGACAACTTTCACCAGAAAACTAGAACCAGAAATACTATAAAAAACAGACTACACTGCTACTAGTGGTTTGGAGGGGAACTGACTCACATAAGGTAACACCCAGGCAAGAACAGTGTTATCTCTAGTAGAAACAATGATCTCAAAAGATGGTAACAAAAAGCAAAGCACACAAAGGCTTGTTACCAGGAAATCTAAGAACAAGAAGTGAGCACACTATAGCACTAATACTCTAGGCTACAAAGTAGAAACAAAGACAAAGCACACAACGGCTGCAAATAATCAGAAGCAAGACTATAAATGGAAACGAAGCTCCTACTACAAATTAAGGGTCCCAACGTTAAATAATGCAAACGAAAACTTAGCAAGCAGATGCTTGGACTGGGCTCTGGCTTGGCAGATAGGCGTTCCAGGGGACGCTGCAGCGGCAGGTTGGTAATGGAGGTTCAGGTGGAGAAGGGCATCTTAGGTGCATTTGTCCAGAGAGGGTGCTGCAGAGGTGATGAATCCAGGTGGAACGAGTTGGAGCTGGGGGAATCCAAACCTGAAGCGGAGGAGGACAGTCAGAGTTATTTGGACTGAACAGCATTCAAAAAACCAAGCTGAAGAACACAAGCGATGGTTACTGGTCGTGTCACAATCCAGCACTGGGAGAAGAGAAGCGTCTGGTTATATTGGTGTTCTCACACCATGTGACGTTGTTTCTTTTAGGTTGTATTCTTTTGTGCTACACTTTTGCATCCAACGACACACACACCTGATGCAGGTTATCTCACTGATTACATCCAACATGCATTACAGCTTACCTTTCACCACACTCCACTTACACTGACGACATGCAGATATCGTTTGTTTTCTTTAAAAAGATTAACTTTGATTTAAATAAATAATTTAAATTACGCCGTTGTCTTTTTCCCCCTTTCTTTTGTTGCGGCCTGTGAGCCAGGGTCGTAACAGTAGTGAACAGAGGCTTGATTGGGCATGCTTCCACCTGCTCCTGATTGCGATGAGTAGCACCTGCCGCTGCAATAATCCCCTGGAGAAACCTAGGCTGAATCCCAAACCGCCCCCTACACACTATCCCTACACACTGCCCCTCCGTTTGCGCGTTCCCGCGGATTGTCCTCCATATTAAGGGCCGTCCCAAACCGCGTAGTGTGGAGGGGGAGTGGACTGTTCAGCCCTTAAATAGCGAGTCTGCATCGATGCTCACTCTGGACAACTTTTTCAGGAAGTGCAACATCAAAAAGGAGGATGAAACAAACATATTGATGTGAGTTCCACATGCGTCCTTTATTTCTCCCACGCCTTTTTCACACTGACAGAACATCACAAAAAGAGTGGTGTATAAAGATAAATCAAAAGAAACAAATCTTCTTCTCTGCTGACGTTTGATTTAATTGTGCACCCCCTGACACCTTAAAATTTGAACACAACTGACAGAATTCATTTATTCATTTGTTGGATTTGAAATGCCAGATAATAGGATTGGAAAACATGTGAGTGAAAAAAAGTGGGATGCTTTCGTCTTCTGGAAGCAGCAGCGATCCTTGTTAGTTGCAACCTGTGCCACAGCGCTACAGTCATGACAGTAGGCGTCTTTGTGTTACCATGGCAATGACGTCTTCCGTTTTCCGGTGAGACGACAGGGCGTCCCATTCCTGACGATCGTATTTATACCCTCCCCCTTCAATAATAGGTGCCCTCCACAGCTGCGAGTGTGACTTCTTTTGGAGTGACACTCAGTAGTAGAGGGGGAGTGTGTAGGGGGCGGTTTGGGATTCAGCCCTAGAGAGGGAAAAAAGGAAAAGGGAGGGGGAGAGAAAGGGCACTAACCAGAGCCCACAGTTGCCAGCCTGATAATAGCACCTCTGTAGGGCAGTGGCTCATAGTCGGATCTGTTACCTGTGACCTTCCATTGACTCAACTAAACCATGCAATAAACCAATATTCCCATTCATCACATCCCCTCCTGTACACATTATTATTAGTTCTATTTTCACATTGCGTCTTTTGTACTTTGTAATACTCTATATTGAATTGTGCACTCTTAAATTGCTCTATTGTGATTGTTAATACCATCAATTTGGACCTTAGTGTAAACATTAACCATTTTTTGCACATTTCAGGCACCTTACTGCCATCTCTTTGACCAGCATAATCTGCATATCTATCCATCTATCCTTCCACCTATGAGCTACTGGGTACCTTGAATTTCCCCAGGGTGATGAATCTTTCTATCCATCTATCCATATACCACTGAACAAAACCAGCTCTGAACAACCCCAGACAGGCCTAAAGAGCTTTGGAGACAGATGACTGGAACAAAATAATTGCAGTAAAGCAGTTAAACCAAGAAGAACGGAAGCATGGACCTGTTGTCCATTTTTTTTTATATCAGTATTAATTCTCAGCTCACTGATAATTTTGGTTCACAGTTTGCATCCTCCATTTGCATGTAAATGTTAATGTTACGCATCAAACAGACAAATCTAAACCTTTCAAATGTTGATGCACTATTAGTTCTTTCCTTAACTGTAATCAAAGCAACAAAAAAAGTTTAATTGGCAATAGTATGGGAAACTAGTCATACAGAACTTTAGTTGCTTGTGCTTAAAATGACTTCTGTCATTAATAAGTGTCAGCAGATGAGATTTCCAGGTCTTGAAGAATCAACATCTAGGAGCTCCTCTAAACAACTGACTGAGGAAGCTTACAAAGCAGTTTTAGGCCATGAAAAGATAATTTCCCACTGTTCAAAATACCGTCCAGAGTTGGCATTTAGGGGAAACTGTGGAATAAAATGTGGAAGGCAGAGAAACATCTGCTGCTTCTCCGTTCTGCTCAGCACATCTGCTGGCTGCTCTGATGGGGCAACAGTCCCCCGGTGCAGAACTGCTGCACAAACAGGGTTTACGAGGAGAAATCACCAGCAGGAAAACCTGTCACCTCATCACAAAGTCAATATATGAATTATGCAGAGCAGCATCTGGGTAAAGCCACTGCAGTTTTAGACCAAAGTGCTGTTCAGAGACGGAGGTAACATTGAGCTCTTTGGCCACAATCATCCAGTGAAGTAGTTCAGGTGCAAATGTCATTTAATTTGAGGTGACCCTGAACATCAGTAAAGTCTGTCTGTCGATCTTTGTCCTGCTGTGGACTTAAAAAAGAAAATGCATATCTCAAATTGAAATTATTTGTGAGGAAGAGTGCATGAAATCAGAATATCAGGGGGGAAAAAAAACCTTTTTCCTGGATACAAAAAGCATTTTCACAAGCTGCAATTTCCACCAAATGGGCTTCAGTGGGAACTGAAAAGCCTCCTGGATGAGAAGTGAAACGTGTCCAAAAACCTTAAAGAGAAGTCCAGTTTCTTTTTACTCAAACTCTTAGGATTACCAAGACCCGGATCAATGGGATTCTACAAAGACAGCAGAGGAGTGCTTATTCAGTACTGCAGTTCTTTTGTGTAAGCCACAATTACAGGTTTAAGTTCACAAAATAAAAAGTGCATTAATGTTTGAATATAGATTCATTTTTGATGTGTGTGTGCTGCAGCGCTTGTACTTCTTCATTAAAAATCAACCAAATATAGAGTTTCCCAGCAGTGCCCAGGCATTTTCATGTTACACTACTGTTTGTTCTAAATGCTGTTTGAAAACTGGACATTATTATAGAACCATGTGCATCAAGTTCTTAAGTTATATGAGATTTTTCTATAAAGTTTGCTCAAGAAACACAGAATAGATATCGACTATTACTGCTCAGGAAATCTCTGTCCAAGTTTAGTTTACTGAGGTTTTAAACACATCAAGGAGAATTTCATTCCCAATGCCACACTTGATCATTGTAATTTTAGGAAAAGTTGGCCAAAGTGGTTCAAAGTGGACATTTGGTTGAGAAAACTGGAAGCAGATTGAGCGAACCGTATCCTGGGATTGTTTGTGTTCTCTGCCATAAACCTTAAGAAACACAGTAGGGTCCAAAAGAAGAATCTGTCATATTTCCATGCAAACCTGGGAATAATGACCAAATTTGAAGATTTTAGAAATTGTTAAAAACCCAAGACATATAAAATGGAAAGAAAAAAAAAAGATTTAGATGAAACTTGGGTGTATCTGATCTCAGTCAAGTAAATTCTTCATCTAATATAAATATCTTCAAGTTTCCTGCAGAACATTTCTCACTGAGTTGCATTGCGATGGTGGGAAACATGGCATTAAGTGAAAATGTCAGAAGTCAAATTGCTGTTTCAAAGTGAAGAGGGGCTTTTTGGATGTCAAATCATGGCTAGACTGAAGATTGCTACGTGGGCAGGGGATGGTTCACTAAAATACATTGCAGACACTGGAATCCAAAGCATTTTCAGTCCCACCAAAAGTGACGACACTTCCTGAGTAGTTTGTTCATTGAAAAGTAGAAAAGCGACTGAATCACAGTGGTAGAACTTACTAAATAAAAAAACAAGATTGTCTACGATAATTCTGCCAAAAGAAGGCTGTAGTAATATTTTTAGAGGACGAGCATTTCCTCTGAATCACTTCTCGTGAGGGGAAACAAGGCCAAATGCTTGGTGCAGACAAAGACGGACCAACATCTCACACTAAATGATGAAACAAATGTGTTATTTACTCATTAGGAAACATTGTGAAGGTAATAATCTGTCTGGGGTGTTTTGTTGCTCTGGTACTGGATCAAATCCCCTTCATTCTGACCAAGGACAAACCACACTTCATTCTTCAGAAACATGCTCTGGTTTTCATTTTGCTGCAGAATAATGAGCTCAAGCATCCTTTAAAGCTTTGCAAGAAATATCTGATGTTTGTGATGAACTTGAAGACCACAAAAGCCAAATTGTAGGGTTGGACTGGCTCCCTTTGTGTAGAAAGGTGGGCATCAATTGCACACTAATTTGTTTCTTGTTCTCTTCGCTTCATATAGATCTAAAATTCCAGTGGTAGGAGGCAGAATTTGACTGATTGGTCTGGTTCTACCCAAAAATATACTAAAAGGACTTGTAAAGGCCATGACATGTGGAAGGTTTTGTCTCTTTTGCTGGAGCTAAAAGAGGAGGCACCTCAAAAGCCACAATTTTATGTGGTAGATGAGTGTCTCAGATCTGATTGGATAATAGACGTGTGATGAAATTCAAAGTAGTACTAACATAAATATTGAGTAGGTATTTTGTGGATTGTGGATGTTTAGTATTGATGACTGATAGTGTGTCTATGAACTGAGGGTTTGTTGTTGGAAAAATCTAAGGAAAATCAATGTTCTTGCTGTTAACGTTGGCGGCGCCCCTTCAGAGCTCTCACTTGATTGGCCAGTTTGAATTGGAAGGCCAAGCCGCCAAACCTTTATATATGAGTCTATTGGGAGAGAGAATGTTTGGCTCTAGAAGCAGTACAGTGCTGCATGCTGTGGTTGCTTTACTGACTTAAATCTCTTTGTCTGAAAGTTTTCGCTTTTAAGTTTTTCCCTTTTTTTATTTTTTTTAACTTTTGGAGGTCATTAGTTTTTGAGATTGCAAAAAAGTACCTTCTGTGTTTGCGCCTACCTTTTAGCCAGCAAAATATTTTCTTCTCCACATACCTCGCCATGCTGTCTTACACCTGTCCTTTCAGCACAAACACTTCTGGCATGACAAGAAGCTCTTTTATGGTTTGTGCAACACCTGAAAGTCCATGTTCTCCCAGCGTTCTTTGACAAACACGTGGAGTCTGTGCAGCTCAAGGGCTGCATATCAATACTAAGACATTTTGAAACTTTTCAGAAATATAACTTTTCAGCAGCTTAAGTCAAGTCACTGTTGTTTATTTTGCACATTAAAAACAGAAGTCATTGAGCCAAGGTGCTCCTCAGTAGAGAGATTTTCTGTTGTTAAGCAACTTAAATTTACATTTGAGATCAAGACACTACAATATTAAATTGGGATAGAAGTATTTTCGTTTGAACCTTACAAAATTATATACAATAAAAAAAAAGCCTGACTATTTGGAGGTAAAGATCCTATACAATTATCAATGGATATCCCTACAAATCCCAAGATTCCCTTTGAACAAGCATATTGGTGACAGTAAAGAGGGAGAATTCCCTTTTTAACAAGAAGAACCAAGCTCAGTAGTTATCTGCCTCGACTAGCTGGGGCAAGGGTAAAGGTAGAAACAAATGATGGTAGAAAAAACCCCAACATAAAATATATAATATATAAAACATTAGCCTGATTGGAATTAGGGCTGCACAGTGGAGTAGTGGTTACTACTTTAGCCTTGCAGCAAGAAGATCCTGGGTTCAAATCCTGGCCTGGGATCTTTCTGCATGGAGTTTGCATGTTCTCCCTGTGCATGTGTGGGTTTTCTCCGGGTACTCCGGCTTCCTCCTACAGTCCAAAAATATGCTGGGGTTAATTGATTATTTTATATTGCCTGTAGGTGTGAATGTGAGTGTGATTGTCTGTCTGTATATGTAGCCCTGTGACAGACTGGTGACCTGTCCAGGGTGTCCCCTGCCTTTGCCCGAGTCAGCTGGGATAGGCTCCAGCACCCTCCGCGACCCTAATGAGGATAAAGCGGTGTATAGAGAATGGATGGATGGATGATTGGAATTAGTAGCACCACAGCAGGAAATACCTGCAGAGAGGCAAAAGGGACAAAGCATAAATTGTTGTAAATAACAATGAAATCTACATGAATGCTAAGATGTATCCCGAGGCTATTTTTTTCAGCTGCTCTATAAAGTCCAATGAGTTTCTGGAGTACTTATGAACAGTCACTCAATTTTTTTTAAATTCAAATATATGTGTGTATATATACACTACATTTGGAAGTCTGGGGTCACTTAGAAATGGCCTTATTTTTGAAAGAAAAGCAGTTTTTTTCAATGAAGATAACATTAAATCAGTCAATCTAGACATTGTTAATGTGGTAAATGACTATTCTAGCTGATTTTTAACAGAACATCCGCATAACGGTACAAAGGAACATTTCCAGCAACCATCACTCCTGTGTTCTAATGCTACATAGTGTGAGGTCATCCTGTTGAAAGGCTAACTGATGATTGAACAACCCTAGTGCAGTTATGTTAGCACTTGAATAAAAATGTGAGTTTTCATGGAAATTGTCTGGGAGACCCCAAACCTTTAAATGGTAGGGTATATTTTCAAGAAAACGTGTGGCTGGTTGGAAATTTCCAGGAGCAAAACTTTGATGTCAAAGTGCTAATTAATGCAAAAAGATCTCTAATTCCAACCCTTCAGTATCAGGAGCTGTTTGCAGTTCATAATTTCATGGCTGTTGTAAGTCAGAATAAAGTGGAAAAAATTAGGATAGAACTGCACTAACCCAAAAAGTTAAAGACTAGTGGAGTTTATATGTGGCATCTACCAACTTGCAAATATGACTTAAGGCTCTAAAACTGACAAAAATGTTTTTTATTCACGCTCAAATAGACAGTCAATGACCCTGATGTATACGACTGAGAAAAGACTCCACAAACTTCAGATATTTGCTAAGTCAAACCCAGATTTATGTTCACTCTGCAAAGTACCAAGCAAGCTAATTAACACAGGCAAACAAATAAATACAATTTTAAATGTTTTTCTTTTTTTAAACCGTTTTAAACAGATTCAAACAATTTACAGTTATGGTACAAAGTTTCATTTTTTTTGGTGGTAAATTACAAATGATATCTAACAAAATCAAAGAATGAATTTAAATGTACATGAAAAAAGTGTTACAAACTGTCAATGACACCCCATCTTAAAAAACACTATCTATGCAAATAGTAACTTGTTCTTTTGCAATGTTTTACAACTATTTTCACTGTATTAAATTAAAAACTACATTTACTTTGCATATATTTGGTGTAACAAAATATTTTAAGGATTAAAAATTGGCAAATATAATATCTAATGAAACCAAAATAATTTATTTAAATGTACATGTAAAAAAAACTTTAAAAATTGTAAATGACATCCCCATCTCAAAAACAAAATACTGTATTATAGATATGGGATCTTCTTCTTTTTAATACTGTTTTCACTGTATTAAAATAAGAAAAACTATTTTACATGTATTTGTCAGAAAATATTTTTTAAAAAATGGCAAACAATTTCAATTTAATGTACAGATTTTCCCATGTTTTGTTAAATTACAGATATCTCATTAAATCAAAGAATTATTTTACACATACATGAAAAAGAAACTGTCAAGAACTGGAAATGGCATCCCCATTTAAAAAAAACTATATTTATATAAATGGCAACTTGTTCTTTTTCAATATTTTACAACTATTTTCACTGTGTCAAATAAAAAAAATACATATATTATACATATATTGGTAAGAAAATACTTGAACGATTGAAAAATGGCAAACAATTTCAAATTATTTTGCAGATTTTCTTTGTTTTGTTTAAATATCTAGTAAAATTGCAGAAACAAAAAAATACAGATTGAGCAGTTTGACTGTACAGAATGTCCAAATTAAAAAAAAAATCTGTATTTTCTTTGTTTTTTACAATCATTATAAAAATCAGCTTTGCTATTCCAAATGTCTTTCCTTTTGTTTTTCCTTACAGTTTTTGAACGTTGCAGTATTCCACATTTGTAAAGAAAGACCTAGCAACAACAAAATGTTATTTTTATTGATTGTTTTACAGTGTAGATAGAAGGCTGAGTGTGGGAGGTGGGAGATATGGGATAGACAGAGGGTCAAAAACAGATTTTATCCCCATAAAATAAGAAACAAACAAATAACCTTGCCACAGTGTGATGCCGGGAGCTGTTAAAGGACAGCGGTCGGTAACAGACCCATTTCACGCTGCTGCCGTAAGCCGTCCCCAAAGCAGGAAGCGTTGCCCTCCGGCCTCAACTGCTTTTGTTTGTGTAGAACCACCACCTTTCATGCAGAAGTACAGGATGGCAGCAGATGGATAGTGGCGGGTTTGTTTGGTTGAAACATATTTTATTTAGCAATAGTAGCTCATGTAAACCCAAATATTCACCAGTGTGATTGCCTGCAGCTACCAGCATCCCTGAAATTGTTCATTCTCCAGAAAATGGTCAAATTTCAGATCAGTCATACATACCAAACATACCAGGCACCCAGGTGTAAAAGCAATAAAAAAAATCATTCCAAGTTCCCTGAAATGTAAAAAAAAGAGAGAAAATACTTTAATCAACAATGCAGTGACAGTTCATTCAAAGCTCAGTACCAGCAAGATTGCATGTTTTCCAACTTTTCAAATCGAAGCTCAGAGAAAGGCTTTCCATTTTATCAATACTAATGAATTAACACTTTTGTTGAGTTGTTAGCAACACTAAATGTCTGTCCCTGCAGAGCATAAGTGGCACACTTGGTGAATATTGTCTTTACATGTTGATCTCTTCTAAGTAGAGCCTGAAAAATGTTTCCATTCACCAACAAATTCAGAATGCTCACATTCACTCAACCTTTCCATTGTGAGTGTGTGTTGCCAGTCTGTTTTTGAGTCAAAATCTCTAAATGTGGAGGCTTTACCAAAGAAAAATATAGATGTATGTGATATTTATAGGGTGGCAAGAGGCTCCAGGCCTTTAAAATCTGTCTCAGTTTGAAAATTTAACCCGGAAAAACCCATATTTATGTACTGAAGTGCTACATTTCAAAGGTTTTTACATCTTAGAATGGCTCAGATGTAGGCTCCAGCTCACCTTTGCTCAAACACAAAGGCGAGGCGTATTGGATATTGGAATAATTCAGCCAAACACGTTCAGCCATAAACTGATTGTTATGAAAAGTATTGAACCACCCTGCAACGATTGTCTTTTTTAGGGAAGGTTTCCACATATGAAACCATGACTGAATCTATTTTTGCAAATTGGTACACCGTAGTTTCAAAGTGTAAACACTCAGTTGTGGTACTGATTGCTCATTTTACTTATGTGTCTTCCAGATTATTAACAGCACCATGTGCATGTTAACAAGGTAAAAAACTTGATTTTAATCGAAGGCATCTTGAATCTGTCTTGAAAAATGAGCTAGACTTTGAAAGAACTCCAAAATCTCCCTTTGGAACTGTCCTGTCATGACTTGTAATACATGAAGCTACTTCTAAAACATTCATAGAAACTGAGAAACTCACCCAGGCAGCCTATGTAATGTCACAAAAAGCACTGTCGGGTTGGCCTTAAGTGGGAGCAGTACAGTCAAAGAAACGCCAAGGTTTCGGAGGTCAACTCCTCCACTGGTAAATGAATCTGTTTTAATGATAGCTCTTCCACCCCCTCTTCCCTCCTGCCTCACAGACTTCTGAAAGGTATATTTTGGGCTTCATAGAAGCAGGCAGACTCTCTCCATGAAGCCACATTTCAAGAAGAAATACATACTGGTACTTTTCAGAAAGTATAAAGTCATAAAAAAAAGGGATCCTATTTGTACTTGATCTTGTCTTAAGTAGACAGGAAGAATATTTCCAACGGTAATGTTGAAACAGTGCTGTGATGTGGATCGATGTGGGGTGAAGAAGATGCTGGTCGAAGTGTTTGTAGAGAAACTGAGACCCTGAGGGCATTACTCTGCAAATGCCATTCTTATGGGTTTTAGCAGATTGTTTTGGTGCACTCGACTTCACCCGAGGGCATCAGCAAGGTGTTGGAAGGAGGAGTTGGTGCAATGTAGGTGAGGCTCACAGGACCGACTGGAAATGTGCTAAAATTGGTGCATATGTGATATGGTGCAAGGGGCAAGACAGGTGATGCCCGATGGTTGATCTTGGATTGTAGTGGAGGTGCAATCAGAGAGCCTTAAGGCCTACAGTTCAACTTAGCAATGGTTCCAGAAGTTGTTTTTAGGGGGTTGGGAGTGACTTTTCGAAAATGGGGATCAGCTCCAGTTTTGGATATAACCTAATTGGCTCTGTGGTCTGCTCTTTGGCATTTTCCCTGAGTTTTATTTGATTTGATAGCATCAGCATCTTTTTTTTTCTTTTTTCTTTTGCCACGGCTAACGTCAGCAAGTTTGTTTTTTTTTACTCTCCAAGGATTTCCTACCTGTTCTCAAGACACAGTGTGGCTGGAAAGTGTTTTGAGACAATTTGAATTGCAATTGGCACTATATAAATAAAATGAATTGAATAAGGAAATTATGTTTTAATGCAGTTTGCAGGTTTGTTTCTGCCCAACTAATGGACAAATGCTTCACTTAACATGTTCAGTTTAGTACTTCTATTATAGATAATGAAAGAAATAGCATACCCTTTTACTATAGACACCCCCAGCCCTTTGAATCATTCTTTATTCCACTGCCTTTGTCCATGATAACTCCTTTAGCATTTGTATTCCCCTTGATTTAGTCACCTTTTGTTACTGGTAGCTGTCTCTCAAACCACTTAATTTCATCACCGTTTGTCATTGATTATGCAATGACAATGCAAACTGACCACTATTCTTTTCTCTATTTACATACTCTCCCCTCCCAACTGTCTGAGATGTTTGGCTCTGTAAATGTTCTAGCTCGACTTACCTTCACAGACTCCCGCTCCATGTTTGTAAGCCCACTGTATACCGGAATACAATTAAACACCCCACTACAGCAAACTTTGCATGCGTACTTTGGGTACATTTCTTCAACAAAGACTATCCTTGATCAGGGTCACAAACAAAAACATGGCCTTCTCTGTGGTAGCCTGTTCTATTACTACACCACACAAAATGACACTCTTGTAGAAGGAAACTCTGTTCTCAGTTATCTCTTGAAGAACGAAACGTAAACCGACACATTATTTCAGCAGATCCACATTTTTAGCTCCACAGAGCAATCCAGTCTATTCAAAATTTCGCTCTTACCCAGGTAAACTGTATTGACAACTACATTTTGAAGGGAATGCATCTTCCGCTGGATTACCTTTTAACATATTAATAATATGTTTCTAATCAACATATCTTTTCCCTTGAACTTACTGAGCCTCTGTTTCCAAACAATCAATTGTATATCAGATGGGGCGGGACAAGTCACCCTGGCAACCCAGGAAATAAGATGCTTCGAACATGCCACTTATCTCATTTCCCTGATTGTACATCCTCGATTCCTCTCCTCAACTCCTCTCTTTCACATCTTAGTACCTCTCACCAGAGACTTGAGAAAGCAAGGCAAAAGTTTTATTAAAAAATGAGACATCTGAACTTCTGAGCGTCAGTGTAAAGCGACATTAAAGATGACGTGCCACACCTACCACTGTATTTTATGACTCTGTTGAGTGAACTGAACAGTGTTCATGACAACTTAGAATGTGCAATAAATTATCAAGTTAAAATGCAGCAGAATGTGACGTAGGTACAGATTTGATATGGTTTTATTTTTATTTAAGGTGGAGTGTGAAGAAGTGTCGTGGCACACAATGGTAGTATGCAAATAAAGAGTGACATAATGATTGAGTGACTTATATATCATACATTTGTCAGTCCTGCTCAAAGCATGGTTTGTATATTCAAGTTGTAACTGTGGAAAAGACTTCAAAGATGTAGCTGTGCATCCTCGCTCATAGCTCCTTCAGTGAACCTCCTCGATCCTCCAGGAGCATTAGGAGTTGAGACACTCAAGATTGATTTCCAGGATGAAGGATGGAGGACAGAGGAGGATGAAATTAATGAAATGACCAGAGCTTATGTAGTGAAGAGGTTGTATTTTAACCCAAACTAGGGCAGCTTTTCAAACCCTAACCGCATTGTTTGGTGACTAACCTAAACCAGGAGTCTAACAGTGTGATATTTTCCAAAACCTAACCAGAAAACAAGCCAAAAATTGACGAAACGGCAAACAACACCTGATTCTGAGATTGACGGTCTGTCATCCATCATAGACCTCCTACTATTCCCCACTCATCTCATCCCCATTCTTATCCAACCAGTCAAGGCAGATGGTTGCCTTGCAACCCCCCCCCCCCCCCCCCCCCCCATCCCAGAGTGGTTGTTCAGGCATGGATGTCCAGTAGCTTGAAAATACAGTTCAGCTGTAAAGGAATGTATATTTGTGGAGGAACGCGGTGGAGTTATGTGACGATTGCCATTGGTTCATCAGTTTGTCTATCTGTTAGCAACATTACTCAAAAACGGACTAATGAATTTGGATTAAATTTTCAGAGAAGGTGAGAAATGACACAAGGACCAACTGATTCGATTTTGGCAGTGATGTGGCTTATAGTCTGGATCTGGATTTGTCAAAGATTTCTGCATCATTGCAAAATAGTGGCACAGAGTCACTGTTACTATGACTACAATTGAATGCAACATCCACTGCCTGCTGATGATCACTTGATTAATACAAATGACTACTACAGATTGACCGTTGAGGACTTATGGGACTTATCCGTCGGAAATCATACAAGGAACAACAGATTAAGTTATGGAGGTGTTACCGAATCTCATCAATTAATGCTGCCCGCTACATATTTAGGTCACACAATTCGGTATCCATACACAACGTGCACATGACACACATGTACATATTTGTTCCTTATTAAAATATTGCATAATGTAATCGGTTCATTCTTTTTGAATAAGCCTGTATGTTGCCATGATTTCTGATCATCAGTAACTAATAAACAAATGTGCCATTTCTAAAATAATATGCTGCATTTCTGACAATGCAATGGGAATGGGGGAATGAACAGCCTTGGAGGAGTACTGCACTCGCTGAGTGCTTTTCTAGTTATAGACAGACAGACAGATGGATACTTTATTAATCCCGAGGGAAATTCAAGTTACTTATTATTAGCATTGTTATTTGTATTGTTATTATGATTATTATTATTAGTAGTAGTTGTAGTACTAGTAGTCGTTGTAGAGTGGTTGTTATACAATATCAAGTCACTTCACCAGTAATTAATGATGATGACCGATGTGCTTTCTTGGACTAAATGTGAAGGACCTGTCATGAGCCTGTGGCCATTCCCAGCAAGGAAAACAAGAAAGCAGAAAACACCCTCTGAGTGGGTCAGAAGTTCAGAGCAGAGCTGTATTCATTAAATAAAGAAATGATGAAAACATGTATTTTCTTTCTCTTGTAGAGGAGTGTTTCATAAAAACAACTGACAAGCTGCTTTGTAGGGATTTTCAATGCCTTTGAACCTTTTCAGTATTCAAAGCAAGCACAGCCTCTCTTTTTTTAGTTGCTTATTGTTTTAATCTAACCAGGCAGGTAAGTCTACCTAATTACCATTTTTAATAAATAATGCCCAAACAAAACAGTTTAAATGTGGACCGTAATTTCACTGTTTTCCCAACTTTCTCCTCACGTCTGATAATTAGTGCAGAAATGTTTTATCGCTGAGCTGCATTAGTGGAGATAATCACACATTCTGAGGAGGACTGTGACACTTTTATGAAGGGTGACGCAATCTTTGTCATAATAGATAAAATTACACTGTAGTGGTGTATTCAGGCTAAAACTGACAGGTTCATTATGGCATGAGTCAGCTTGGGATGTTTTTTCAAGCATTTTTCTGAACTGATTGCAAAAAAAGAGAGATCAAAACACGAAATGCTTCCCCGGCGTGTCACTTAGCTTGAAATACATCGCTATTTTGGCAGGACGCAGTCATCCTTAGCCAAGAACGCTGCTGCGTTAAGCTGTACCGGAAGTTCCCCTGTTAGTTTCTCTCAAAAAAGAAAAAAAATAAACAAAACATGGAGGCAGCTCACTGTATGCTGTGTTTGTTTACCTGCCCATCATAAACCTTTCTGTTTGCGTATACACTTTTAATTCAGTGTACTTCATATGCATTTGGTTCCTGCAATGTTAAGATGCCGTTGCCTTTGTTTGGTCTCTAAAAAGGCTGGCAGGATCCTGTGAAGTGCAGGTTAGCAAGCAGAATGTTTATACAGAGCATTCCGCAGGACAAAGCTCTCCTGGAGGCTGCTGTCTGCTTCCTGGCCAATCAGAGGCGACAGCCAGCAGCCAATTCATAATGCGCATTATTGCCCACACAAGTTAGCACTCTTCTTTCTTTGGTTTTTCCCAGGAACAATAATGCTCTTTGTTTCATTTATGTGTGCAGGTTTATATATATATATATATATATATATATATATATATATATACAGCGCCCTCCATAATTATTGGCACTTAAGATGTGTTGAAAACCCTAAAATAAATTCAATTTTTATTGCAGAAGCATACTCTCACACTGAAAATTGTTGCAAAATGTATTATAGGAGAAGATTAGGTGCTGTTTTGTTGGCAAAGGGGGGTTATACAAAGCATTAACATCAGTGGTGCTAATAATTGTGGCACACATGATTTGATGTAAAAGAATTATTTCTTAATGTGATTTTTTTTCCCCCTCACTGACTAAATACACTGGAATTAAAGGTTGGATTTTCATCTTTTTCATTGTGGTCCTATATTTTTAGGAAAAAAAAAATGAATTCATTAGAAGCTAAAGAACACATCTTAATCAGGAGTGCCAATAATTATGGAGTGTGCTGTATATATACACAATGTGCAATAAAGCATTAAGGTTTAGCGGCAGTAAAATCGTTGCTTTGTGATATCTTAACATTAGGAGTCTGTGTGAAGCAAAATGTTTCTCATAACCCACAGACTAACTGGCAGAGGAGAAAGACAGAAAATATTAATGCAACTGCTTAGACCATCGGCGCAAACAAACACAATTAAAAAGGATGTAAAATTAGGTGCTCTGCAGACATGATTTCCAAGCACAATTTCGATGCTTGTGATACCTAATGTGTCATCATGCAAGTTAGTAGTAAAAGCGAACGGAAATGCCATTTTTATTTAAAAATGGAGTGTCATTAGTTTAATTTCTCCTTGAATACAGTGTTTCTTGTACATACGCAAAAGCAGGAGGCTGCTTTTTAATTATTTTTTCTAAAAGCTTTTTACAAAACCACATTCCCACCCTTTAATTAGGGACATCAATCTCCAGGGATGTACGTCAGACGGAGTCTTCCAGTTCATGCACAAGTTGTGTTTTGCATGTCAGACTGCTGAATTTTGAAAGGCTCATTCATGTTCAGGAAAATTATAATCAAGTCTGAGAAGCGTGTTAATGAAGAGGCAATCACGGGGTGAGTGCGTTTCATTGTCAAGGTTTGTCTCCATAGTATTGACATCACTGAAATGAGCAATGTAAGGTACCCATCTTCTAACAGCAGAATAACTTTCTTTACTCTAATTTACAATTCACTACTTGATTATGGTAATGTCTTTTGATTGCAAAAGAAGTGAGTGTGTATTTGGGACCAGGAGAGAAGGAGGAGCACGGATGATAATTCAGTCAGGGAATTGGATGCATACATGCAAATAAACTAGTCAGCTTAGAGCTTGATATTCTGTCGACATGTTGTTGATGCTGTCTGAGAGAAACAAACTGGGGACAATGTTTATTCCAAATGAGCGATTAAGGGCATCGATTTATCAAAAGCACAACAAGACAATGCACTCAAGGTTCATTACTTTTTGAGGAGCTGTGAGATCTTGAGCTCATCTGGAGCCAAAGTTTCGCAGACAGAGTAACTTCTTTGTCAAAGTTGAGTTTATACTCGAGGCATTAATGAAAGAAATATTTGTGGAGAGGTTTTAAAGACTGTGGTCACTACTTGTGTTGATATGTTGGACTGACTAGCATGATATTGCCCAATTGCATAGATTATTAAAATTTCCTTGAGTGTGTGAAAGTGAAGAAAGTGTTAGTTGGACTGAGCCAACAGGGGCTTATTACTGACAATTACCAGGAACTGGCAAAGCAAAAGTCACAATGCAGCCTCTGTGGTAACTTCCTCTGTCAATTCAATTGGCCTTACTGGGATGAAAGTTCAAGAAATAATACTCACAATGCATCAAAAAAAAAAAAAATACACGATGGTCTTTCCCGCACACTTTCTAATGCTTTCTGTTCACTCAAACAACAAAACAGTTTGCACTTGGTCAGAACAGCAAAATTGTTAAATCATTTTAATTCATGAAACTCAAAGTTCCCAATGAATGTCACCTTACATCATATAACATCCCTATAAAGTGTTGGTATGGCTGAACTCTACAGTTAGTGGACTGAGCATCAATATTAAGGTGGTGGAACATGTCAACAGCTTCAAATATCTTCGTGTACTCATGCTGGATTGAAATCATTTTTATTTATATAGCACCAATTCACAACATGTCATCTCATAGGACTTAACGTAAGATGAAGACCTCACAATTTTTAAACAGAGAACCCAACAATCCAGAGTTTCCATTGGATTCCCTGTGAGCAAGCAGTCAGTGACAACTTTTTAATGAGGAAGGGGGAAAAATCAAGTCCGGCTAAACCAGGTTCAGAGAAGGCGGTCACCTGCCTCGACTGGTTGGGGTGAGAGTGAGGATGAGGAGTGTGGTGGATAGCAGGACAGCAAACAATACATACTGATGTCAGGATGACCTGAGTTGGAGCCTGAACACCCCTCACACTGTCAGATCATCAAAGTCCAACAGACTCCTCCGTGACCTTCTGCTGAACTTTACCGATGCACAGCTGAGAGTACTCTGGCAGTGCATCAGAACAAAAACCTGCAACAGATCATCCCGATGGCTCAGCGGAGTGTCGACTTCCGACTTCCAAACTTGGCAGACGTCTTCAAAGAGGAGCTCAAAACATCATGAAGGACCTCCAGGTCACTCCCTGTTCTACACCTTTCCTTCAGGCTTATGCAGGTCAATCCAAGCGTGGACTAACGGACTCCAAAACAGCTTCTCTCCAGAGCTGTGGACAAACTGTTACTGCTTGGACTCAATTTGTTGCAAAGGGGAATCTTCCAAACAAAGTTTTGATTCATTTTTAGATGCAATGACACTAGTATCTTTTCTATTTTGTGGTATACTTTCCACATCCGTAAAAAGATTGCCGGTAGACAATTTACATTGGTCACGTTTACATAAAGTTTGTTAATTCAGAATTATTAATTCGGAATTAACTCATTTGGAATTAAAGTTTTGTGCTTCACGTTTACATGGAAATATTAATTCCGAATTAAGGTGTACATGGACTGCACGTTTATTCCCCTTCTTTACTTGGGCATTGGAAAGGATTCTGATTGGAGAGGGAGTGGACGTGACGCATCTCTGTTTACTGGAAGAAAAACTTCATTTACTGTGGCTTTTCTTTTCCCCAACAGCATGGAGGAACAACTAATAAGCACGCTTTTCGCTTTGCTTTTTATTGTCGTTTTGAAACAGCAACTCGGCAACGGCGTACTACTTCTGTCGCAGAACGTGTACGTCGCTACGTCCTTGCTACTTGAGGACCCAAGCATGCACAGAATGACCGGAATTAACTAAAGCGGAATTAACTGTATACATGAATAGAACATACACAAGAATTAGTTTATTCAGAATTAACATTGGAATAAATCAGCTAGTTTATTCGGAAGTAAGTTTACTCGGAATTAACTTTTTAATTCGGAATTAAGTGTTTACGAGGAGATTTTAAAGCAGAATTCAGTTTAATTCTGAATTACAGAGGAATTAAAGGTCTCATGTAAACGTTGCCATAGTGATTGCACTAAAAATGCAGTAGTGTGCACGCATGGAATATTTCAGTGCTACTAGTGTAGTAGTGGTGTAATAAACAATAATAAAACTATGCACCTGTGGTGTCTGCAGCAGACCATGTGCATGCTTGGAAGATGGTATAATCGAGGCTTAAGACTTACCCAGTTTCCTTTCGCCTCTCTCCCGAACACTGAGATAAAGTCTGAAGACACTCCAGTTATTTGATTAAGCAGAAAGCTGTACCTTCTCCTGTCCTGAGTCACTGCCCAAACACTGAGCTGGAACAACTGACAAAATATTTACCATCTCCACTGAGTCGTGAGGTGTTGGAAGTGAAGATGCGACTTTGACTGATCATCTGAAGGCAAACAGGGAGGGAAAAGCAGCACATTCTTAGCTCAGTTCAGCCTTTATTTTCCCACATGAGGGAAATTAGCTTGCAGCATAGTAAAAAATAGGCAAGCCACAGTCACATGGAAATGTCAATAAAGAGAGGTTTAAAAGAAATATTACAGATTAAAAAGAAATATCTACCGAACCCCGTGGAGTCATGAGTGGGAAATTTCTCTCTGAACCACGTTTGCATTCCTCCGCAATAGATTTTGCATTATGTTGCAATAACTTTTCCACTCCCACTGATCCACAGAGAAGGGCTGAGCTGTGCGATGATACAGTGCTGTACAGTATATTACGCACAAGTCTGCACCATTACATGGAACAAAAGCAGCTAATTCACCCGGCTTTCACCTTCCGCTGCCAAGGCTTATTGAGATGGGCTCTCTGTATCACTGAAGCCATGGGATGACGGTGGCACTGTAATTGTGTCTGTAGCCGTGGCGATGTCACGTATCGGGTGTATAATGGATGTAACACTAACTGCATGCAGGGTTTGCATGAGCTGACATGGTTGTGTCGGCTGGGTGCTGGATTAAAGCCATGGTGTTCCCGAACTCCTGCAGTGAGTTGGTAGCACATCTGTCACATGTTAGCCTGTGTGGGTTCAAATCCTGTGCGGCATACGACAGCTTTCTTGGCTGGTTTTAATAGGAACACTAAAGTGCAGACACAGTACTGGCCGACGCACCGTATCTACAGCATCGGATATTTAATGAAAAATGGAGCTAAAGTCTGAGCTGCAACCACAGTGACAGCTTCACCCAGCATATCCAGGTCAAGCACCCGCAGCTGTTCTGGCAGCTTGTTGGCTGTCACAGCTCGGCCTTTGGAAAGGAGGATAAAGCAGTCGATGCATAACGTAAAGGGTCACATCATCTGTAAATTATGTAGTATCAGTTGATGTTTTCATGTATTATGAATGAGTTTAACCGGAACAGCAATTCTTAAAAAAATATTCCAAGTATCACTTAGGCAGAGTTTCATTACAGTAAAGACGTCAAGAAACAATAAGCAAAACCCCAACAGAAAAATCCTGCAAATAAGGTCGAGTTAAAACACAAGACCACTGGCTAATAAGACACATCACCACAAAAGGCTGCAAATTAATTACTGGAGTGCATATTAAGTGATTTACATACTAAAAGAGACTGTTTGAATCGAGGGCTCCGGGCCCAAAGGGAGTCTATACCTCTGCCCTGAAAGAAGTAGCTCAAAGTGTTTGAGGTCAAGCAGGTATCAGAGATAATTATGTTCGCCTTATTAGCTCGTTCAGCTGGGTTTTGTTGAGTTGCCACAGAATGCGATGAGATCAAAAGGTTAAACCGGGTGAAGGTTTGTGAAACAAGGCTGTCAATTATAATTTTAACCTCCTTTGAAAACACAGTAGTTGGATAAACATAAGGAAACGGATGGAGCAAAGTGTCTGCAATCTTTTTTTTTGTAAATAAAGAGAGCAGCTTCATGCAGAGGGGAACAATGATTATTTTAACCTGGATTCGCTCTGTAGTAGAGCCCTGCATGGGAATGTTTTCTGAGCTGCTGCTGGATTTTTGATCATTACCATCCGGCTCCCACAATATATGCATCCACTAACATGTGCACTGTCAAACACTGTGACCATTCAAGCCTGCACAACATGGATCTCCATCATTTTATGCCATCTTCTGTCTTGCGTTGAAAACACACTATTTTACTGTTTTCTGTGAACTGAGTTAAAGAGAGAATGAGTTATTCTAGCACAGTAAGAACACATCATAGATTTCTCAGCAGTATCTTGTAGAGATCGACTTACATGGTTTCTTAGGGCCGATACCAATTACTGGCAATCAAGAAAGACCGATAACTTGTATTTGGAATAATTATGCATTCAATTTAATGTTTTAACAGCATGTGATATCAGAAAACCTGTCATTCATAACTAGGCTTCTTAATTACTAAAAGTGACTATAACTGAATATGTAAAATACAAATACGAGAGATTAAATTAGGACGCTTTCCTCTGTGTATGTAGATCAACTGAAATTGATGACGCTGTTTAGTCTGCTGTTCTTTAGTTTCTTAGTCTTTCACTGTCATACCATTTGTATTGCCCACTAAGGTCCACATCTTAAAGCTTTATTAATTATTGTTTTCCAGACCCTGAGACATTTCTGAAACCACAGAGTGACAACAGATAGAGAGGAGGCTGCATCAGATATGAAGTAGTACATTTAATGTATCAATAATCACTCAATTGAAATACCGATAATAGGGAAAAATGCCAAATATCGGCAATGACAATCAGCCAGACTGATAACAAACTTCTCTGCGTCACTTGTTGACTTCAACCTTCTAGTTAGCGCTAAATCTTGGGGCCTGCCCTTTAATTTTTGATCTCTGAAGTCCCAATACAGACTGCAGTGCAAAATTACAGTGGAGCAGCAAGAATGCCATGACTATCGCTTGGACCTATTGTTAACTAGCTCAGTAATGCTAAATAATTCCCTGTAATCCTGAGGAGAAATGCTTTGCAAGAGGCTATTTAGAAATCTACAGTAATTGATACCTGTGCGCACAGAAAAAAAATCAGTCGCTGTCATTACGGCTTTATGTAGGGCTTTTATAAACACTTAGCTGTTGGATGTTTCATTTTCCTCACCATCTATTTGCTGGTGTGGATCTATTGTATACAGGTGAATGTTCACGGCTTGTTTTCTTGATAAATTAAGGTTAGATAAAGTTGACAATTGAGTCATAATTCTTTCTAAGCTTCTTTTAGGTTGTGAGCTGCAATCGCTTAGCTAGCGCAGCTGCACAAGGCCAGGGCACGCTTTGCAGTGCACCCCCATTAGTATGACAACCATGCTTCATTGTACTGTTCATGTTCCAAACCAACACAACTCCCGATCCATATTATGCTGTAAATCAGATGGTATCCATAACAACTGCCAGAACCTTTCAGCAACTAGACAGCGCTATATCCAGCATCAAATAGAAGAGCCTATGCTCATCCACACATCTCCCAGTGCCTGTGTTTTTTTGTTTTTTCTCCTGCCATGACAGCATCTAACACTGACATCTGAGATTAGAGCTGTTTCTCATATACTGAGCCATCCTTGGAAAGATGTGCTGTGTTTATGTTTCCCTCCTTTCATCCACTACTTCTACCCAGCGCTGGGAATTTTCTAATGCACGAAAGCATCTTGTGAGAGCCACATTTCAAGTCTCATCATCTCCCAGCCCTCGCAGGACTCTACTCAACATTAAATGCTATTAAATATTTCATTGTCACTTGCACTGTCATTGACACTGAGTTATGGTTTGGTCTCAACAACAGTTTTATACAGTGCTTCATGGCAGACTGCTTGTTCGATATTCTCCAAATTCGTTCAATATTCTCAGAGCTGTTCCAATGCATAAGGCCCTGCGTGGGACTGTAATAAACCACAATGTTAACGGACAGTAAAGCAAAAATCAATCTTTTCTCAGTAAGTCCAGTTTTTCTGTCCAAGTTAAAGTGGATATTTGTTGCTGGAGGATGTCTTAGCCTCTGAGGCTGTACTTCTTGGCATAGCAATGTTTAGAGCAAGATGTTGGCATGTTGACTTACGTACAAAGACAAAACTGGCAACCGATGTCGGCTGGTGTAATGGTTGCCAACATTGTTTAACATCTTGAGTATGTTCTAATATTCCATAATTAGCACAAAAATACAGCTTTAGGTGATGGGAATGTCATCAGTTTAATCATAATTTAGAGGCTATTCAGATTCTGAATACATTTATCAAAGTTGCCCTAGTAGATGTTGATATATGTAACAGAATCAAACTTCAGCTTCAGTCAAAATAATTTAATCTCTGGGCATCATCAATGTATATACAGTTTTACATCAAATCATCTAATTAAATCAGCCACGAAAGCTTATGATTCCTTCAGAGGAATCACTGGTGTCTTGGTGGCCTCTTATTGGTCTATTTCTTGCTTGGCCGGATGGGTTTTTAAAAGGAAGATTCCTTTTATTTCTTAAGGATGGATTTAACTCTGCTCGAAAGGATGTCCATTGATTTGAATTTTTTTTGGCATCCATTCCCCTGATTTGTGCTTTTCAGTAAACTTTAAACAGAGTTGCTTGGAGAGTTATTTTGTCTTTTAGTTATAGTCAGGACTCACCACTTATTTGGCCTTCCAGGTGACGGAATGACATCTGTTCAGCAGGAATGTAGAGAAACTTCAAAGTAGAAAGGTGAAAAAGAAAGTGAAATACTCTGAGGATTACTAATATCAAAAGTGATGTCAGTTTCCCTAGTAGATGTTGATATATTTCACAGAATATGAATCTTTTTTAGCCTCAATCATAAGAATTTAATCTCTGGGCATCATAAATCTACATACAGTTTTATGTCAAAGCATCTAATTAAATCGGCTAAAACTTGTAACTCCTTCAGAAGAGTCATTAGTGTCTTGGTGGCCTCTTACTGGTCTCTTTCTTGCTTGGTCAGTTAGGTTTTGAGCATGGCCTGCTTGAGGAAGATTCCTTTTATTTCTTAAGGGTGGATTTGACTGTGCTCAAAAAGATATTCATTCATTTGGAAATTTTCTTGCATCCATCCCCCTGACTTGTGCTTTTTAGTAAGCTTTTAACAGAGTCTCTTGGAGTGTTGTTTTGTCTTTATGGTGTAGTAATAGCCAGGATTCACCAGTTATTTGACTTTCCAGGCAATGGGAATGGCATTTATTAAGCGGAAATTTAGAGAAAATTCGAAACAGAATGGGGAAGAATTAAATCCTGAGGCTTATTAATACCA